>NC_068364.1:5062641-5307641 GCF_020536995.1 Dreissena polymorpha
GGTTTTGAGCGATACATTGAATGATTAAAATGCAACATTACAAATGCAACTTTTACAATTACATATAGTGGACTACATTAGATTATCCGTTTTATAACTTGCCATCGTCGGATACCCACGACTAATTCAATCCGTTACTCCCCAGCATTAGCCGTTGCACACTATAAGCAATACACGCCGTTTTGACTTTTACTCTAACCTTTCAGTAGACCAACGAAATCGCAGTGTACAAAAAGAATTTCGATTTGGAGGTGTCAATGCTTCGCCTGGATAATTGCGATTTGATACGCCAAGCTTTTCCATCCACCTGTCTGAGTGCTTAAAAAGACATCGCGCCCATGTAAGAGACTAGAGATACTTTTACTCTGAAAGTCGTTTAAATTCTCAATTTTAAAGTACACGCATGCACGACGAAATTCCATTTCTACGGACGACGCAATTTTGACAACAAACCCGAAGTCTCTATAGTACGAGTTGTATCATTGGTCAAAAATATCCTCATGAAACCGTGAGGGATCCAATGAAATTACTGGATTTGACACACCCTAAAACGGTGAAAAGAGCTCGTAATGTCCCACGGTCGATAAATGGAGAGTAACGGAATGGGTCGAACGTGGGTGTCCGACGATGATAACTTGCATGCAGAGTCGAAATAATAACCCACGATATACTGCCACTCTCTGTATGTCTCACTGAAACACAACGAAATGTTGGTAATATTTCCGAAGTAGGGTGGATTTGAACAAACCTGAGAAAGTACCGCTTATTAGTTACATATGAAACGCAATGCTTTAGTTACAACGCAATTGGCTTTTTGAATGGTGCCCAAGAGAAATGGCTTTTAAAGTTTACATTAAACAACAAAATCACTTCGAATTGTTGGAAATTCATGTATGACATGCATGGATTAGAATAGATGTGTAAAAGTCGTTTTGAGGTTATCAATTATACTGTTTTAAAGTTTGATGCGTAAGTATGATTATGGTGGTTGAAACCTCGTGTTAACATGACGTGTGGGTCCGATTTGAAACCAGATGTTTGATTCGCAGCCTGAAATATTTTTTTCCAAACTAAAACAAGCATGTGTTAAAGTCAAGGCATGGACTCGTGTGTGGGTTCTTGAAATAAACCCATGTTAAAACATAAAAGATGTTTCGATTTCGATATATTCTATCATTTAACATGCGATGGAAGGATAGATGAAGTGTTACAAAACTTTAAACGAGATACTACCATCACCATTAATACATCGGAGTAGAGGTTTTGGAACATAGTCTATCATCTTATTACTGAATGCGATTAACAATGATGAAATTGTGTCGATATTATGAGGAGGCATTTACTCCGCTTATTTCACATTCCACATGTAGTCTACATAAAACTGTTATAGAACCACAAATGACTATCGATGTTCTTAATTGACAAAGAATTGTCTAACTGGAATCGTTTTAAAGCCAAATGAAGCGTCTCATCTTTTCAAAGTTGAATGGACTAGGTTTCGTGAACTTCGTAATGATGTAGTCTCTCTTGCCCGCCTCGCCAAATCAAATTATCACGACTCTCTTACATTCAAACTAAAATCCAACAATTACTCCTCGCTTGATTTGTGAAGGTCCTGAAATCTAACAGTCAACGTTAGTAAAACTTTACCCCCACTTGTCAACATCGCTGGCGAACTGGTTTTTGATGAACTTCAAAAACCTGAATTACTTAATTTCTTCGCTCAACAGCCATCTTTTGATGAATTTGGTCACGTTTTACCGGAATCGGCAACCATTGAAAATCAACAGTCAATTTCTTCTATAGTAATAACCGCTTGCGAAGTTAAGGATGTTCTTATGAATGTTCCGTTGGGTAAAGCTTGTGGCCCTGATAGTATTAATAACAAATAACTTGTATAGGCATCTCATGAACTAAGTCAACCACTTTGTGATCTCTTTAATGTCTTTGTCGTCGTCAACAGTGTCATATGATTGGGAAACGTCAAACGTTTGTGCAATATTCAAAAAAGGGGACGTTTCAATTCCCTCGAACTATCGCATAATTTCACTTCTGAATACCATGGAAAAAGTACTAGAACGGATTATCTTTAAACATGTATTTAACTTTCTTCGTGGTACTATTTTTTTCACAAGATTTCAATCCGGATTTATGCCAGGTGACTCTACTGTCAACCAGCTTACATACCTTTACAACACGTTTTGTAAAGCACTCGATGATGGATTGGAAGTAAGGGTGTTTTTGTTATATAAGCAAAGAATTCGAAAAAGTTTGGCATAGTGGCCTTACATTAAAACTGAAACGCGCCGGTATCAAAGATAAACTTTTGAACTGGTTTTCTAACTATCTGTAACAAGGCGTCAAAGGGTAGTGGTTCCCGGGGCCTCATCTTCCCTAGCCGAAATCAAGGATGGAGTTCCACAAGGTTCCATTCTTGGTCCCCTCTTATTTATTATATATATAAATGGCATTGTAAATGACATTCAAGCTCATATAAACTTCTTTGCAGACGACACAAGTTTATTCGTCGTTGTTGACAATCCTAATTCTGCAGCCGCTGTTTTAGAGCGCGATATAGACAAAATTACAAAATGGGCCGATACATGGTTGGTAAAATTCAATCCATTGAAGTCAGAATCACGTGTTATATCGCGTAAGAGGGACAAACCATTTCATACTCCTATCAATATGTACGATACTCCGATTCCCGAAGTGAATAGTCACACACATTTAGGTATTATTCTGTCAAATGATGGAAGCTTGCATCAACACATTGAATGTATTAAATTAAGGGCCTGGTCACGTGTCAACCCTCTAAAAAAACTTCGTTTTCGCCTTAGCCGAAGATCACTTGAATTAACTTATTTCACGTGTATTTGACATATTCTAGAATATGCAGATGTTGTATGGGATAATTGTACAATGTATGAAAAAAAATGAGTTATATAAAATTCAAACTGAAGCTGCCCGCATTGTGTCCGTTTGCACCCGACTTGTGTCCTTAAATTTACTTTCTAACGAAATTGGCTGGGAAACACTTGACACAAGAAGGTCCAAGCCCAAACTCATTCTTTTCTTTAAAATGGTCAAAGGTCTTAGTTTAGAATATTTATCCTCACTGTCCCCACAATCAGTTGGCGAGCGATCTACAAGATCATTGCGTGACTCATCCCACTTAGATGGTGCTCGGACTAGGACTTCTCTGTACCAACATTCCTTCTTGCCCTCAACAATTGCTGCTTGGAATTCACTTCCAGACGAAGCAAAACTTGTTGACAACATATCTGATTTTAAAAAGGCCCTTGATCTTAACAAATCTGGTAGTAATCCGTTGTTCTATTACGGTAAGCGAAGACAGCAAGTGTTGCATACACGTCTAAGAACTTATTGTGTTCTCTTAATAAACATTTATTTGATAGAAATCTGGTTCCATCGCCACTTTGTCAATGCGAAAAAATAGAGGACACTACTCACTTTTTACTGGTCTGTCCATTATATGCAGCTATAATATTAACTTTAGTAAGAACTATAGAACACTACACGGATATATCACTCCGTACATTACTGCACGGAGATGATAATCTTTAAATCAGAGGGAGTTATGCAATATTTGATGCAGTCCATATTTTCATCGAAGGCTCAGAAAGGTTCAGAGTGGTATAACTATCGGTTCTCTAAGTTTTAACATTTGTTTTCACAAACAATTTCTTTGATCATAATCACACCAGCAATATGCTTTTTCTTCATACATTGTTTCAACATTTTTAAACAACGTTTGTTCCAATCATACATATAAACTTGTTTAAACTCGAATGATTATTCAAATGTTTAGTGCTTAGAATGCAAATACCGCCACTATGTTTTGTAAATATACTACTGAGGAAAGGAACCCTACTAGCCTAGTTATCGTTCCAATCCTATAAACTTTAGATGCGTGTACATTATGTTATAAAACACATTATTGAATAAATATGTTTAAACCAAAGTTGAATGAAGCGTTCTCAGTATCTTAAAGACGAAAAGATTTAATGAGACTCCATGTCTTGCTTGTATAACATGTTTGTGCTCCGTTTGGCTTTGACAATATTAAGGGTAAACATGCAAATTCCCCTGTTTTATCGATAACTAATACCCCTGTACAACGGGTGTAAAAATTCATCAAAACCTAAAGAACGGAATGCCTAAATTGATCCAAATTAAAAATGATCCTGATTTTTATGTCCCTTTCCACAATAGTGGATAGTTTTTGCCCTGCCTGTTGGTCTGTTTGCGCCAACTTTAACATTTTGAAATAAATTTTACTATATTGAAGATAGCGACTTCATTTTTGGCATACATGTGTATCTCATGGAACCGCACATTTTGAGTGGTAAAATGTCAAGGTCAATGTCATCCTTCAAGGTCAAAGGTCAAAAATACTAAATCAAAGCGGCGCAGAAAGGGACATAGTGTTTCTGACAAACACATTTCTTGTTTCAACTTTAAAAATCATGACCGATTTCGCGTTAAAGACACGGTCAAAGAGTAAATATTTAAGAAGAATAGCGTTTTGCTGGGTGTGCTCACATATAGTAAGTACTCGAAGCAGTATCAATGGAAGTTCTACTAAATGTTCAAATCCGGTAAAACACGTATTATGCTTGTTTGAGCATTAATATGTATAAATTGACATTAACGTACCAATATAATAAAATCCAAATAACCGTTTTGCGTATGTTTATTAAAATGTAGATTTTTCTTACAGAATGTGTTAGCCACTTGAATATTTACAAATACATTAACAGTTCAGTAACGGTTCGAAAAGAACCTTTATTGGTTTTCCTTTAAAATGTCCCTTAATACACGTGTTCCTACTTATTCTTGAAAATATTTCTCATCTTTTGCAAAGAAATACCGCTTTTGCTTACAATAAATTCATACAGAATGATGTTTACGTTTTTTATTACGTTCAATAAGCATATATCTTCTTTTCCTGTATATTGAGCCAATTGTTCTTCGCAGCTACATAAATAGTTAATTTGACTTTTTTTACTGACATCATTTTCAACACAAGTGATAAAATTTAATTAAACATTTTATGTCTTTACAATAAATAATGTCGAAAAATTTAGAAATCAGGTACTTCCTCACTAACATGGCAATTCTAGGCGGGCACCTCAACAACCGCGATTTGTGCATATCTTCCCATCGATATGTTATGTCGTAATTTAATCGGAAAACATTTAATGTTTGTAATAAAATTTAAACAAATCAATAAAGTGATATTGAAATTGACTTCTACCAACAAATTGATTAAAACGGAATAATTTTTATTTCAAATTATTGGAATTTTAAAGTACATGTGTAGTATTTGCATATATGTTTTTCAAACTATAGATCTACATACAATTCACATTTTTTAACAAAAAAACCTTCTGTGTGATAGACGTTTCGAAATAAAAATCATAATTCAAGTTGTATCAGATATGTTTCACTATTTCCCAAATACGCGGATTGCAGAGCTTTAGAAAATGATGAAACAATTGGATTGATTATTGAAGGATAAACTGGAATGATGTTTTTTCAATATTTTGTGCCCTCAAGTTGAATCGCATTTTATAGCAAGTGTAGACTCATGATCATCAAGGAAATACTGCTTTTCAATCATTTGTGTATTAGTATACACATTGATTGCATATTTAAATATTGATTGCACTTTAAATTGTGAAGCAATTATAGACAATAAAGGCAAAAAGGTAAACTCTTTAGTGAAAATTTTATATAGAAACTGTAAAAACCTCTGTCTTCAGACCAAGCAAACACTTACAAACGAATTGGTACAATTCCACTTCGATCACGCTTTTTCATCTTGGTATGCTGGACTTACAAAGAAATTACAGGGTAAATTACAGGTGGCGCAAAACAAGGTCATTATATTTTTATTAGACATTAGGTCAAGAACAAGCATTACTTGTAACGAGCTCGTGTCCGTTTAGATGCTCAAGGTTAATGATAGAGTTCGCCAGCTCAGGTTAAATCATGTTTTTAATATCTATGATGGTAAGGCCCCCGAATATATTGAAAAATGAATTTGTAAGAATATCGTCATTTTACTCCAAAACAGGATTTAGTACATATAACTTTAAAGTCCAAATATCGTCTGGCTCTGAATCTGGAACATTTTATTCCACGGCCATACATGACTGGAATACTTTGCCAAATAACATCAACGCGATCAAATCTAAGTAGGGATTCCAACTTGAAGATAAGCGCTACTTAAACAAGTCTGCACGTGATAAAGAGATCTCTGACACTTTTTGTTATTAAATGTTGTATATTATGTAATTATTGTTATTTCTAGTCCGTTCTTCCGTGATAAATATTCAGTTGCAGGAATATGATGTCGTCTAGTCTTAATATTCTATTAATTCTTGAACAAATAACATTTTTTTTATAAACACTGTTATGTGCTTAAAATTATTGGTAGCAAGGTTTAATAGAGACCGTCCGTTCCGCACCCGTATCTGCCTTGCGTCTCCATTATTTTTGAGAGGGTGTTTAAAAACTTGTTTACACAGTTTTGAAACATTGAACTTCTTGTATGCTTAAGATATAGGACCCCAATGGAAATTAGTACTTGTACTTTATTTGTTTTTTCCCAGGTCTGCAAGATCAATATATATTTTGTACACTGTTATCTCTTCACCATATTTGTTTTATAATATGTTCTTATTGGTATTGCTGTTATATTGTATCTTGATCTTGTATCTGAATAAATTTGAACTGAATCGAATACAACAAATTTGTGGAAGAATATTTGCGAAAAATATAAGAATATTAACATAAACTTTTTTCCTAGTAGTTACGGAAATTACCGATAGCCAGTTTCCGAAAAACAAGATGCCAAATAATTGGTTTTACTGACTATTTCTAGTAGATAAATGTATGAATTTGATTCTTATTTAATAAATTGATGATTTCAAGGCTGATAAACTTGAAATATGGAAGCTATTCTGTCATTTGACATATAACTGTCAATACATCTGGACGATCGGTAATTTCCTTAACCACTCGTACAACATGATTTAAGTGATATTTGATTGATTTCAGCCAGGAACACGTTCTTTTACCACGAGAACAATTGACCGAACTTTTTGTTTTATGTTGTTTGTTTTCTTAATATCTTGCATTTGCATGCATCATGGCATTGAATGTTCTGAAAATTAGTGTTTCAATTTTCATGTTTGGATGATTTCAGACTGTTAAATCCAATCAGATAAGAGCTTTTAAACGTTCTTGAGGCCCATGTTAAGCGAGATAATAAAGTGCGACTTTGTGTGTATTGCTTATCTTTGACGTCACGAGTTGTCTCCCTTATTGGTTCTTGCTACTTAGTGGGAAAGCTAATGGAGCTGCATGTCCCCAACCTGGCCAATCTTTCCATCGCTGTGGTCGCAATGACAATTTCTTTTCTAACCTCGGCGGTACGTGCACCATAATCGAATAGGATTGTTCCCGATTACTAAAAGCTCGTCACTTCAATGGAAATAGAGGTGTGGTAATCTTGGATTGTCTTCTGCATTATCTGGTCAATGAAACAGGATCGGGGAGAGCAGACATCCCTAGCGTACGCCCACTGAAGAAATCACCATTCTGTCTATGTAGACATACGCGTCTCCTTTGCCAATATCTTCTTCTCCCAGATCTTCTGGCAGTGTATCGTAATTAATTCATCCGGTACCTCTCATCCGTGTTTAATCATTGCGAAAGGGACATGTTTAAATCACGAAGATGTTTCTTCCTTCAGACTGCGCACAGGATCATTAACATCTGCCTTAAAAATTGAAAGACTTTCGTCTTCCTACTCTAGTCTTTGATAATTCTCAAGTAGATTGGGTCTGGTTTGAAGCGGGGAGTTATAGGTGTCGCTCCGGTATTTCGTCTACCTGTTCAGCACTGCGGCACTCACGGTCAAGACGTTCCCATTAGTGTCTGTAATCACATGGGCCTTGGGCTGACAAGCCTTCGTTAGGGTTTTTAGGATGTTATATTCCTTCTTAATGCTGACGTTATCACGACATCTCTTTGGTTTCTCAATCCGCTCCTTCTTGTTCGTTCTCATCAACCTGTTGGCTTTCAGGTACTTCGTTTTCCTATAGTCCAGGCAGGTGTACTTCTGTTGTCTTAGCGTTGTTGGTAACAGATGTCTACTATCTCGGACGTCATCCATTGCTTGTTCGTCCTTCTCTCTCCCAAAAACTTCTTCGGTGAACGACAGCAAGACCTCTGTTATTCTGTGGGTGATGGTGTCGATGTTATTGTCTAGGATGTTCAGGGCTGAAAACGTGTTACCCATTCGTCCTGCAATACATATCTGTTAACACATATCCTCTTATCGTTTACATAGATTCCCAATACTTTCCAATACGTGTACACATCAAACATGATTAAATCTGGTACAATGTAATCAGACAATAAGTATATTAGTGTAATTACAAACTAATTCAACAATGTTTCAGGTTTAAATTCGTTTAAACGCACTTAAAAAACAAGTAAACACGGTATTTTGCTTCAGAGATTTCTACCATTATGGGAAATCACAGGGGGTTGTGACTTTCAAATGTGTATTGTTCTGAATAGCAAATTGATGTCTGACAATTTGAAACTGTAGTTAGACTTAATGATTCATGTATGACGTGATATCAATCCAATTAATTTTGAGCATAGGAATAGCTCCAAAGTATATCCAATAAAATTATTACCTTTACTAAGTTTATTTAAATACGTTGACTTCATGGTTGCTCTTTTTGTTTGTATTTGTGAAAAGCTTTTCAAGCGGACAAGTTTTTTTATAAATACTAATTACGAATATAATAATGATCATAATGATGGTAATAATAATAATAACAACAACAACAAAAATGACACTTAATTTCCTTTAGTACAAATCGATGTAATGTGAATCGCCATTGACAGTGTTATGATATTGTAACTGTTTGATCCTTACTGATCATTTCACCATATTTATTGCATGCATGCATGGTATTGATAATTGAATCATATTCAGTATTTTGATTGAAATTTAAGTCACCTTGTGTTGATTATGATGACATTCACAGCAATATTTATTTGTAACAATAATAATCATAGTAATTAGACTTTGAATTGATACTTTGTGCATTTTTCACTGTTGAACTGAGCTGAAACGAATTAAAAAGTCAAACGAGTTAGTTAAAATGTGGTAACTGACCAGTTATCTGAAACTCATTTTGCTACCAGTTGTTTATAAAACAATATGTATTATATCCGATATTGCACATGACTGTATAGTCCTCTAAGTCGAGCGGAACTGTCTTTTTATTAGGATCGGAGTTAGTGTGCATGTGTCGTAAACGAATCTGCACTAAAACTAAATTTAGATTCACATCGTACATCGAATCATTTCTGTCGTCAGTTGTCAAAACGAAAGTACGGTTGATATTCAAATGCATTTTTATCCCCCGTCATAGGCGGAGGGATATTGTTTTGGCGTTGTCCGTCCGTCCTTCCGTCCGTCCTTCAGTCCGTCCGGCACTTTTGTGTCCGGAGCCATATTTTGGAAGTGCTTTTGCGGATTTCATTGAAACTTGGTATGATTATATATATATATATGGAGAAGAGGATGATATTTGCCAACTGGCATTGTACACCTTCGGATAATAACAGAGTTATGGCTCTTTTTACTTTGAAAAACTGCCTTTTTGTGTGTCCGGAGCAATATCTTGGAAGTGCTTTGACGGATTTCATTTAACCTTTGTATGAGCATATATATGGATAAGATGATGATGCACGTTGGCGTTGTCCATCCGTCTAGAAAACTTTTGTGTCAAGAAGTATAAAGGCGGGGGATATCAATTCAACGAATTTGCTTGTTTTTTATCTTTCCGGGATACGGTTTTAGTATGTTAATGCTGCATTAACAAAGATAAGAGTATATGAAGTGAATCCACCAAAAATGAACAACGGTTGCGATAGACACCTATAAACAAAGCATTTACTGTAAGATGCTCATAATATCACTTTAAAATAGTAAAACAAAAATAATAAAAATGTATTGATAGTAAATATACATGTTTTATTTTTCCATTTATCATTATTGGACATGCAAATGCGTTTACAAAATAACAATTTAAATATCAAGTGAAAAGGTGAACCTATCGACACAAAATTGAATCGTCAGTTGTGCAATTAATAAGTAAAATGTCTACAAATTCAATACTATAATTCGTCCAATTGGTAAAAAATTACATGTTAAATAAACGTTATAAAATACAAGTAGCATTCCTTAAAAGCATATTTATTTTTAATACAGTACATCACGAACAATTGCAGAATACGAACATTTTACACAATAATTTAACTTATTAGAATATCGTGCTTTTTGTTGCACTGTTTCACAGATTTTGGCATAAATTGAAGTTTGTCATTAAATGCTTTATATTGATAAATGTTAACATTAGATCTAAAAAGTTCCAGTTAAAAAACAAAAATAAACTTATAAAAGAAGAAAAAAAGTAACCCTCAACAGGGCTCGAACCACTGACCCCTGGAATTTTGGAGTAAAAGTTTACCACTTAATCCACTCGGCCATCCGTGTTCATACCATGAAAGATGTATTTTATACTCTATATAAGCAATCCTCGTAGTTTCAAATAATATAACGACAGCAACAGAACTCTACATATTGTTCGATCGTTACGCGTTGCAACGCTTTATTATTTTTAGGATTTTAAATTGTCAAAAGATACATAAAATGGCTATTTTAGATCATGGTAAATGTTCAGTATTACTGTTTCCTCAAAAATATCAAAACTAAAACGAAAATGTGTGAATCTGAAACAACTTGTTTAATTTTGTCAATTTACAAAAACGTGAAAAGGCCCTTTTAAAATATTAAAATGTAATAAGTCAGTAAACACATGGAATTACGCACGTTTAAATTATAACATGTTTTACAAAAACAGAAATATAGCAATATACAGTTAAAAATACAATTTGCAGTTAGTTCACGATTACAATGTACATTCCTATACGTTTCTACTGCTTAGATCGCTGATCGCTTGCAGATAAAATTAACGAAGATATTAACACTGTAAACAATGGGTTTCATGTACGATGATAATTAAAATATATTTTGAATTGCTAAAACATCCCATCTATCTCGATTCAGTTGACGCGCTTTCTTAAATAACACCAACACAACGTTAGACTATATTTGTGTAATGTTATCTATGTAATATACTCATTATAATTAATCAGATGGTAAACCTATTGATGATTTAATAATTATGAAATAACACATTTCATCTTTCGTACGAAATTATAAAGGAAACCATTGCATAATTCTAATTGTTTTATTCGAAGTCTGAAACCAAAAATTCAAATCGAGAAGGAAAAAGCTTTTAGTAATCATACACTATATATTTTGTAACAAAAAACTGATTCGTATTCAATTTTCATAATGCTAGTCCATGTGTATGTTATTCAGGTATTCATCTTAAACACGTATGTGTTGTTATATCATCAGTTTTTCCATGTAGCAAAATACAAATTGTAGTAATTATTATAAGATTAAACACCAAGATAAAACACATTCAACAGTATATTTGTATATGTTGTTGGTATATTCGTTTGTTAATATAATACTATGTTTGTAAGCAATAAAAATGAAATAAACCAGAAGGGTATATGAGTTGTTCAAAGGTTAAATGGTTCCATAAAAAAACTCAAATTCGTTTCGGAGCGTAGAGTAAAAGTGTATTTTCGTTTTATTGCAGTTGCAATATCAAAATTCATATCCACGGTAAACAACCTGAAAGCAAAAATTAATATATATACTAATGAAAAGGTTTAACGCTTCACATATACATAGCTCATTTTCATATGCCTCTTTATTTTATTTAAATACCACAAGACAACTACCACACACGGAATGAACAGGAGTGCTCCCCACACTAAACGGAATAATATCATAATCCTTAACTTAACTCACCAACGCATCCGTTATTAAAAAAGATACTTTTTTCGTTGCGTCTCTTACGTGTTTAATTCAACAAGACGTCGTCGTGGGTACCGTTCTGGTTAAATTTGTTTTACTGGTTATAAGTTTCTGTTAAATGCATATGTTAACATTTATTTCTACAAATGTAAGATATTAACATCAGCTAATTATAGTGTTAGAAGTATGATTTGAATATATATCTGACATTTGTTAAGCAACACACTATGACGATCGGATAAGCCTCTAATGGGAGTCTTTTTAAAATGGCGTGTTTTAGACGCAATCGGAATTAGAGCCTCAAATCACAAATAAAAGACTAACATATAAAACTGTTAAAATTTGATAGGTTAAAACATGTACTATACACATAAATTATACATTACCTTTACATTTATTTTCTGTTCTTTCTTTTTAGCGTAGAGTCTTGCCTTCTAGAGCAGACAGCGGACAGAAGTCGATCTTTTTTCTCTTCTTTCTTTTAAGCGTAGAGTCTTGCCTTCCAGAGCAGACAGCGGACAGAAGTCGATCTATTTTTTCTTTCATGACGGAGTGATCACGCTTGAGAATAGTTAGTTCTCGCAGTAAAGAAGCATTCTTTGGATGGAAAGGTATCAGGTTAGGTGTTTCTAATTCCTGCAGGATGATGTTAATTGGGGTAACAAAAGCCTCACCACGTCTTGTACAACCAGCATTGATGAGTCCGATGCATGCAACTTCCCCGTTGGAATCGTGTACAAAAACAGGCCCACCAGAATCACCATGTTTAGCGAACGGTTTGCTGCACGATGATTGTATTTTTATTTGTCCGCGCATTATGCTCGTACCATGTTCGTCGTGTTCTATTCGTGCATTTGCTATGCTCTTTATAACTATCCCTGTTGTATAATCTGTTATGCAGCCAAATTTAAAACATTCATCATTTTCATTTGGCTTGCCACATATCTTTCCGGAATTAAATTCCAGTCCTAAAATGAAATGAACAAAATTTATATTTACCAAGTTATTAATGATGTGTTATACATGATTTATAATGTAGGTGTCCTGTACAGATTTACTAGAGATTTGAACACAAAAGTTTTCTTCGTTGGAATTTTCTCACATGCACTACGCCTATCACAAAATCCGAAAAGTATGGCTGTATTGTTTAGTAAGTAAATAATAAAAACAGATAATTCTTTGGAACAAAAGTTCATCAAGCATTTAAAAGTGTCAAATGTAATCATTCATTAACGCAGTAAATGTGGAAATATAGTTATTCGGCATTCATAGATGAAATATGAAAACGTGCCAATATGAGTCTTTGCATGAGTATTGCCGTACTGTAATATATAAACAACGCATTTAAGTATTGCTGGTGAATATAAATGGTCGTTAGCAAGTGGGACTCTGATGACATAATCTGAACGCCGTGAGTTATGTTTTGAGTATATGATAAAATAATCTTATTCGTTCATTCATTAGTTTATGCAAACATCAGTTTCTGTACAGTTTATAATATAATTCTTTTAATATTGGTGTCATGATATGATACCTATTATATAGACATCTTTCAACTTTAAATGTTATATGGTAGAGTATTAAGATGAGTACCATTTCCGTGTGGCTGTGGTTGTCTTGGTGCTGGAAACTGACCACTATTGGGGCCTCTCTTTTTTATTTGTATTACTGCAATTTCAACACCTATCGGGTAACGAGCGTCCTCTTTGACAATGACCTTCCGTATTACACCAATGTCATGTGGCGGTGAAGGTTGGTGAACGAAGTTTTCCGGATCTTCTGGATCAAGAAATTTCTTGTTATTATATGCTTTCTTTTCTTCATCGTCAAGCAAAACATGTGCACAAGTAACGCCACATAGACCGTAAAATGGATGTTGCACAAACAACCCAAGTGTGCCAGTTTTTCGTTTGCGTTCAATTTGGCATCCCATTTTTACATGTGTATGAACATCTTTTGCATATTTGCGGAAACGTTCATATACTGCTTCTCGAACATCGACACGAATACCGTCATATGATTCATCGAACGGGTCTTCATCAATGGGTATATAACCCTTAGCAGGAACATATAGACCCAATCGTGGCTCATTATTATCGTTGTCATCGTTCATTTTGGATGCGCATCCCTCAATTAATGTCAGAAATCTATGTTTTTTTGCCAACCGTTCGACATATTTATCAATACATGCTTCCAACCTTTTTACGTCGTCTTCTCGCAAATGTCCCTGGTAGTCTTTACAATAGCTGTCAAAACAATCTATTGCTTTAGTAATTACGTCGATTTCCTCGTGATCTTTGAATTTGGATTTAATGTCATCCTCTACATTTGTACCGGTGTGTGTTACGACGAAAACAATTTTTGTAGTGTCATTCTCGTTCCAAGCCGGATACACGTTTACTACGTTAACTATTGAACTAATTTGTTTGCAAATAAAGTCGCATTCTGTTATAAGTTCTTGCGATTTTCTTCCGTGTCTTTGGCATATTTCTCGAAGATGATTTCGTGTATTCCTTTGCTTGATGTTGTCTGATGATCCTTAAACAAGACACATGATATGAAATGATCAACATCAAAACTGCAAAATATATACAATATTATGTATTAATTAATGAAATTTTAGAAGCATCTGATATTCGTAGCGACATGTTAGATTGCACTAGACATACATATATACATTTATATGGTTAGATGATCAACTAATTAGTTTCTTATGAACGGATTATCTATAAACACATGCATATATTTTTACTTGCCTTTCTAACTATTGGTTTCCTTGTTATTTCGATGAGGTTTACATAATATGAACATGAGCTATTAAATGCGATACGAAGTTTTTGCGCCGACTGCTTACTATGTTCAATTTTGCAGTTGGATATTTTTTTTTAAATAAATATCAAATTTTAAACTTCGGGTATGTATTGAATGCGGATATAGAGTTAAACCAAATTTTATTAATAAAGAAACAAAATCTTATTTCTATTTGATATTTTTGCAGTATTATAATTGAAGTTTCTATAACGTTCAAAATCAACGAAAATTTCGCAAACTATTTCGTAAAATAAAGTTAACACCTAAACAATCAGTGTTTCTTCTAGCAATAGCCACAATATCAACGCTGGATGTGGTATGATTACATAGATTTTTGTAGATGCGAAATGCTCGTTTTTATTTATTTGTGACAAAAAACATTCCATTTTATTTTCCCGCGAGTATATATATATTCATACGACACACTAACACCATGTTAGTGTTCATGTGTCGTATAAGTAGATATCGTTGAGGGAAATTAAAATGGAATTACATTATGCAGAACAATAATAAAACAATAATTTTGTATCTACACACATCTTTTTAACCAGACCACATCTTGCGTTTAAATTTCGGCAATTGCCAAAAGGAATACTGATTTTTACTTGGTTAAATTCATTTTACGAAACATTGTACGAATTTTTTGTTGATTTTGAGTAGTAATGTTACTTTAATATAGTAATATTATAATTATTGAAGTAATTAATACTAGTCTTAGATGTACGCAAATCCTTGATGAACCCATGATGTTGTTCATGGTTTTGTTTCGTGAAGATTATGAAAAATGTGATTCTGTATAAAAGTTTGAAGTAAACTCATAATGAAATCATACTCAAGTTCTTCTGAAATAGTCTTTTGCTATCATGTTCGTCTTTTGGAGATTTTCCTGAAACCGAACAACACATTTGTATGCACTGTTGAGGATGCAACACATCATACCAAAAAATGCCTGAACATGGTCGTTTCAAGTTTGACGTTACACACACGCCGTTGCTTTATAAATATAGACAGCTCACAATTTGGAGGACAACGTTTTACGAGATATGAGAACATATTTAGTTCAATACGTCACGTTGTCGTTTTGTAACACTGGTAATGTGTCCTGTCAATTGTGTCATACATGCATGTTACATTTTAATAAATAATGAATGCGAAATGTGTAAAGGGACATAGTTCACGAAAACACGTAGCATTCATACTTCCTTTAGGTATTGTTCTCCGTTAAAGCACCAGAGGATTGCCAACAAAATTTATTTTTAGATCGTAAAAGATCGTAACAAAACGTGACGTTTTGACGTGCATCACATGCACTACGATCACCACAGTCTGAAAGATTGATCACGATTCGGTAATTTCAATAAATACAATTTGCAAATATAAATGAAGTTGATAGCCTGTAAGGCTGTATGCATGTCATTCAGGTCGGTGCTGTTATCGTGGATAACATTAATTTAATCGTGAAATATATCGCACTCTTGAAGTGCTGTAACGGAGCGCATGTAATTTTGACTAATGTAATGTAACGTATCTCATACTCGAGACGATCATAGTTGTTTTAATTGAATTCTAGAGCGGATAAAACCTGATAAGATATGCTAGATCATCACAATATGTTACCAATTTAGACTTCGATTTCAATCCTTGGGTCAAGATTGATAGTGCTGAATCAAAAGGCACGAAAAAGACCTCGTTATTTTACGAAGAGAGTGGCGATCTAAAAAATTAAATTACCGATAAACATATCAGTAAAATAACATACCTTAGTTAGCACACAAAAACTCACAGTTGCGGATATGTATTGCCATTTAAGAGTAAAGTGTATGTATTGTTTTGTTACGTACATTTGGCTATGTATGATATGTATGAAACGGCATACAAACTCGTATTCTCCACATTTTGAGAATTAAAGTGCGACACACTAGAAAAGTAACCGTAATATCAGTAAATATATGAACATATTAAGTGTGCCAAATATAAACGAAACGGTTTACGACAAAGTTCACGACTGGGTCTTTAATTATAATAAGTGTACTCTTTAAAATAGTGTTATACACCATGATTTATCATTAAACTTGGTTAAATGTTTAAACATATGTTAAAAGAAACAACAACACAGATTGTTAGTTATTTAGCATCAGCATTTTACTAACAAAACAAATATTTGTCTCATATACTTTATATTCGAGCAAATATTCATGTGTGTTTTCGGTTGATCAACGCCGTAAGCCTTAAGTATGCTATGGAAAGTATGATTTTGTTCTGTACATGTACTATACCTTGAAGAGACTGTTTTATAAGATCCCAATTCAGTCTTGACACAATTTCTTAATTCAAAAATTATTCATGTGGTCCAATTTTCTACACACATACCGTCGTGTATTTGTTCTGCATCGCTACAAAACTAATTTAAACTTCTATGGCAGTAAATGAATTGCTAAAATGTGCCTACGTAGGTGAATGCTTAATATCTTCCCTTCCTTTTTTCGTTTGTATATTAGAATGCATATAACTGCCTTCTAAAGTAGTCACTTGTGCATCGGTACAAAACTAATTTAAACTTTTATGGCAGTCAATTAATTGCTAAAATTTGCCTAGGTGAATGCTTAATATCTTCTTTTCCTTTTTTTGTTTGTATCTTAGAATGCATATAACTGCCTTCTAAAGTAGTCACTTCGGAATTCCCTGTTGTCAATTGTTCCATACATAAAACGTTCTAATGAAATTTATTTTATCACATAAGCTGTTTCGCGTCAATTATTGCACACTTGTGTTAATCTGATCGTCTTTATGTACATTGGTCAAAGCTATTTAACATATCGTATAGAATGTATGGAATCTTAACATAAGTTATTCGCAATTGGGACTTCAAATTACGAAAAACTACATGGTCAATGATGGTATAAGAATTCCACATAAATATAATATAATGTGATGTCTGCAATTCGCGGAATGGATGGCGTTATAGTGATCGTAGGTATATATACGATCACTATAATATGAGTTTCATAACTACATAGCTAGTCATTAATCGTAGCTTATGTTAATTAAATTTAAAAGATACACCTTAATGCAGTACTTGATCAGTTTGTTAACCATACCTGATTTATGAGATGAACAACGCAATCCGAATCTTTTTGATGGTGGGGAATTATCTGTAATAAAACAAGCTTCTGAATGGTTTCGACAATATGCGCTTCTGTGTATTAGAAAACAGTTCAACCATACTTGTTTGCCATCATAAATATTGGTAAACGTTGACAATAAGTTCGACAGATGATTACTAGAAGTTAAATATATGGCTGCACAATTATATCTTAGATAAATAAATTTCTGATTTTGATAACCAATACGTTTAATTTGATTGTTATAATATGACACACTATCGACTTTATTTATCACAAAAGTCTTTGGCGGAGTAAAACATAATGCGTCAATCGAGCCGGATCCACAAACATAATGATCAGGTATATAGGTATACCAATGCTCCACTATTAAGCATTTTCATATCTAATAGATGACAATCGTAACATTTTGCAATTGATGTTCATGATTTAGACCTTTTGCAAACAAGTAAAGTCTGTAACATTTTCAGTTTCTTCTGGAAAGTGCACGGGTATTGTTTTAACGAAAAAAGAATAAGCTGGATGTTTTTCACATGCACAGTTTTAGGGTACAATTAGAGAAAATGAAATAATAGAAGGAAGAAATAAACATATATGGGAATAATGGACCTCAATTATCAGGAGAGATATTCCTAGTGTCACCGCCAGTTTTTGTCTTATTAAGATAAACGATCAACATATGCATAATTAGAGTCGAACTTTAACTCAAAGAGTGTATTGTGTTGCTCAAAAGTGCATGTTAAATATACAAAAATAATTAAGTAGTAGAACAACTGCTATTGTAAGGAACACTAAATGTTAACATTGAATCAAAACAGTCAAGCATTTGAGTAACAATATCATTGGCAGCAATGAGTTCTACTATATATAATTCTGACAAGAAACATCATTTAACACAGTTTAGTATGAATATTAAAATAAAATAATTCTGTGTCAAGAAAGGGCACTACCAAAGACTAGCAAACAATGAAGGTGCACATAGCCATGTAGACTTAAAAGAGTATACACGACACATTTTAATTTATACCTAAGCGTATACGTAATTAAAAAGCCAGCATTACAATTTAACCACACCAAACATATGTCAACTATAACACAATTTTGAGTCATAAGTAAATAATATTACGTTTAATTGCATCGAGGTTCTTTTTAAACCATACATATGAACTTAGGAATTATTAATTGAAAATATTTATTAAAAACTAGTTCAAGTTAAGCAATATACAAACATATCTTAAAGAAGAAGATTGTTATGGAAATCTGAATAAACACACAGGCAAAGCATTTTCAATTATGTAAAATAATACAACTAGACCGAGGACACAATATAACATGAAAGGGTCATAGTTAAGATGCTGGATTAGCCATACGTATTAGTTATTTTTAAAGAATGATATATATTTAAATATATTAATGAATTGATAATATGGGCAGTAGAAAAATGTTGGTGTTATTCACACAAAATACTAATAACAACATTTGTATTATTGTACATATTGAAACAGATAACATCAAGGCAGACATAAGAAATTCACTAATTGTATTTTGTGTATTGTGCTAATTTTAGCAATGCTTGAACAGTATTTAATTTAACCGCTATACATTGTCAGCATACTTGTTTATTTACTGAACACAATGCCTTTTGTTTAATGTCTATTTGTATTGAATCATTCATCAAAATATATGTTTCAAGCGAAATTTATTTACTTTTCGATTTTAAATATCCGTACTTTTTACCGTTGCATAAATAAATTAAGGCATCGTATCTTGTATACATAGTGTAAAATTGGTGTCGAATTGAACATGCCCAAACATCGGAGATCTAAGGTTGCATGAATAACCTGTTGCTGATGGTAACTGATAAAAATTGCCTTAAAGGGATCTTTTCACGGTTTGGTAAATGGACAAAATTGAAAAAAGTTGTTTTAGATTCGCAAATTGTTGTTTTAGTTATGATATTTGTGAGGAAACAGTAATACTGAACATTTGCCATGGTCTAGTATAGCCATTATATGCATCTTTTGACGATTTAAAAAGCTGAAAATTATAAAACGTTGCAACACGAAACGATTGAATAATTTGGAGGGTTCTGTTGTTGTCGTTTAATTTTTTGCTCATATAAACTATAAAATACGTTTTTCATAATACTTGGCAGGATGACCGAGCGGTCTAATTGGTTTTTACTTCAGGACCCCAGGTGTCACTGGTTCGAGCCCTGTTGCGGGCTACTTTTTTAAATTTTATTTTTGATGTTTTACTGTAGCTTTTTAGATCCAATGTTTACATTTATCAATATAAAGCATTTAATGACAAACTTCAAAACATGCCAAAATCTGTGAAAAGGCCCCATTAATAGCATTCGCATTGCTTTATCGCGTATACCTTTATAAAAACTATTGTAATATAAATAGCGTTGTTTTAATAGTTTATATATAATAAGAGAATGGATACGTTTGCTGAATTCATTTACTCATCCATAGGCGCTCTGGTAGTAAACTAATCATGATATATAGGTGCGATAGAAAAGTCTCGTTTGTACATTCAAACAAAAGAAAAAGAAGCAATATCAAAATCATAACGTTCTGTTTTTTTAATATTACTTTGAGCTATGTTATTACTTTTGGTCCCGTGTAAATCTTAAAATGTCAAAACGTGAGGAAAACGATTCAATTATCGTCTATTATTTGTGATAAATATTCAAAATATATTGTTCAAAATAAAAGTAACTTTATTTAGAAAATCATCAATAAATAGACTATGTGTTCAAGCTTGGAATACACTTTAATTATCTTCGTATAGCACTCCGTCCGACAAGGAGATAAAATTATTTTCGTTCAGTAGTACACGCAACAGAATAAGCAATACAAATACACTTTATCGGAGTTGTATGGAGTTTAGCAGGGAACTTCAAGTAAGCACTTTTAACTGTGAGCCCAATTGTGAAGATTATGTAACGTGCTCAGACATTATTTCATTATAATCGTTATTTAACTCAGTTTAAGATGTCACATAAGATATTGCATTGACTATTTATCAAACATAAAATTCACGTCAAAAGATGATAATTATATTTGATTCTTTATCTATGGGAAACATAACGCATCAAGAATGAATTTCATTTGAATATTTGATAATCTCAGTTGTATTAAATTGTAATTTACGTTTCAAAGCTTATCGACATTTATGAAACAAATTTATTATGTTTAATGTCTGTGAAACACTGTGTTTTTCTATTTAAAATGAACCAATCAGTTTGAATTTGCAACATTTTCCTTTTTATACTGTTATAAAGACACCTTAATTCATTCCATACATTTGTCAATTTTAGATAACGAATCCGCTATGTATGGTGTTGTGCAGTACGTTTCTAAGCTATCCATCCTTTATACAGGTTTCATGTTATTATCATAGCTGATCTATTGCTGAATAAATGTTGAAAAACACGTTCTTATAAACAACGGTTAATATCCAAACCATTATAAGTAAAAGTGTTGTAATTAAAAAATATTGAAGATTTACTAAACTTTTAACACGTAAATGGCATTGCAACATTGGAAAAACATGAGGCATCTGTTACTTATGACATCACAATTGATTAAGTATCTAAACATTTACACGATATGCAAGTGCATGGGTTTGACGTGTTCGTGAAAGGATATTAATGGTAATAGCTTGATTGTAACATAAAGTTCATAATGAAGTAATAATTTATTATCCTTCGTTATCGAATACTACGTGAAACCGGATTCCTTATAAGTGAATTGATGTATTATAGATTTTAAGTAATTATGCTTGACAGTATAGCGGTGTTGGTTCGAAACGATCGATCTTGCAAATACATTAATATACATTGCAAAAAAATGACTGAAACAAAGTTAGGCAAAGTTGTAATGCTCATAGGTAAATGTGCAAGCATATATAATAATTCAAGAATGCAAAATGATAAACTATCAAGTTGGCGTTTTACTTAAATGCATAATCTAGCTATAAGGTTTGTAAAGCAGGTTCTATTTGTAACGTAATGTACATATACTATATATAATATTAAGAATTTATCTCATTGTACATTATGGTATTGTTATTGTCGTGTTATTGTTGTATAAACTAATTTAGGAAATAGAACTTTGAAATTTAGAAATTGATTATGTAGATGTATAATATAATTGATATATTATTCTTATGAGTTTATATTTCAGTAATATGTATATGAAAAGTTAAGATGAATGTATACATGCAATGTTAAGATAAAGTCTGAACAATTAATAATACAACTTGGGAGATATTTACAAAACTGACCTGGTTAAGATTTATTTAAAGTAAGAAAGCAAACACACTCAGGGTGGGGTATAATTGGAATCAATAACATAGAAAGTCAGACCTGATTAAATCCAAACAAGAATACATTGAGTCCAGAGTCAGCATATAGATACGAGATTATAAGTAACACTCATGGTCAATAAACAGCACAGATGAAAAGGTCTGCTATTGTCTGGAGTACAAAAGTCATAGTACTGACGAAAGTAACAGAATTACTCTATACCAATAAAAATTGATTAGTACCAATATATATTGATTAAATTTTAGTATATCCGCCAAGCAAGTGAATACATGAAAAAGTGTTCCTTCTAGAATATTCTGACGAATCAACCAATGAATAATAACCATACTAGCTGAGGACCAATCAAAAGTTTAAAAGAAAAATATGCAAATTAAATTGGGGACAAAATGGGGATGTTTGGAAGGAGAGCGGCACTCTGCGCTTGGGTTAGGAAAATACAACAGATAGACTTAGAAAATAATGTTTAAACTATAAATACAATTTTGATGTTAGAGAATAGAGTAAAATAAAGAAATATTTTAGACATCAGAGACTTGTTTTATCTTCATTACGTGACACGTGTTTAACTGGTGCGCGGTGACAGGATCAACCAGAAGTACCACTTCTTTCACGGGCCAGAGGGAAGAAAACGTGCCGGACCTCCACAACGAACGGGCAAATATTCGGTGAGTGACTGACTTATTTTCCTATGGTTAATTATCTAAGATGGCAGATCAAGCGATTCCACAATTCTTTCAAAATTTAAGCGAACAAATTAGAGGAGTAACAAATGCTATCGGAACTCAAAGCGTCTCACAAGTAATTCAAACTTATGACGGAAATCCTAAAGAATACAAAAATTGGATCAAAAACATAGAGAAATATGGGGTACTTTCACGTTTGGCGGGGGATCAATTGAAGTTAGTAGCTTACCAATCTAGTAGGGGACTTGTTAGCGATTACATTCAGAGGTATTTGACTGATTTTCCTGATGAGTCATGGGCAACCTTAAAAAATGAACTTAAGATAAGATTCGCAGAAATCCAGGACCCTCATTATGCTCTTGCTCTCTTAAAAACACTCAAACAAAAACCCGACGAAAATGTCCAATTATTCGCGGAACGACTTCTGTCTTTATCTAGTGAAGCGTATGAAAATGTTGAGGATAACCTCGAGATGATCGAAAGTCAGTTAATTGGAACTTTCATCGACGGCCTGAGACATGATTATTTACGCCTTAAATTAATGCGAGAAAATCCGACTACTTTAGCGTCAGCAGTCAATTCCGCATTAGCCGAACAAAATGTAAGAGCAAGATTCGAATTAAGGTCACATTTGAGTCATAATCAAGTTCAAACACCACTTAATAGACCTGTTCCCATGGAAATCGATCATTTAAGACCATCAAACACTTGCAGGTATTGCAAGAGACAGGGTCATGTTATACAAGACTGTAGACGTAGGAAAAACGAAATAAATGCATACGCCGTAGGTCAAAACAATTACGCACGTAAGAACGAATATGACAAAAATTGGAAAGACAAAATAGACTGTTGGAATTGTGGAAAATTGGGACACTTCAGTAGAGAATGTACTCAAAGAAAACCATACCTTAATCAAAAAAAACTAGGAACGTCGTACCAAAAAGGGGTCTATGGTAACGACGGAAACGTAAAGACGTATAATATTGCTTTGTGTGGAAACCCAAATTCTTGCCTCATTTCAATAGGAAATTGTAAATTTAGGAGCTTGATAGATTCTGGTGCAGAACTTTCTGTAATTAGTAAAAGAGCTTATGATCTATTAAAACACAAACCACCACTTAAAATGACAAAAATTAATCTAAAAGCGGTCGATGGTAACTCGCTATACATTCGCGGGAATGTAAAATTAAAATTTAAAATAGGGAGTATATATATTGAACATACATTTTTTGTCGTTGAAAACATTAATAGGAACGTAATACTAGGGAGAGATTTCTTACAAGACAACGGTGTCCGTGTATACTTTGATCTAGGATGTTTAAGAATAAAAGATTGTTATGTACCTCTGGAAGAAGATGTACACCTTTCGGTAATAGCGAGGCTAACTAGGCATACCGTTCTTAAACCGCAAACTGCATATAGACTCCTTGCCAGGACGAAAAGAAACAGCTTACGCTCAAATCAAAACTATGACTTTACTGGAATAAGTAATTCTTTCTTTGATAATGAACCCGGTTTAACAATCGTTAACTCAGTAGTCAAGACAACGCGTGATCGTAAATTCCCTATTCTAATTATAAACAATACCCATAAAACGATTAGACTAAGACGTAATTGTCCCATAGGCCAACTTCAAGCTATCCAAGATAATGAAATATGTTCTATCGAAAGCGTTATCAAAAACAATACACCCAAATCAGGCTTATCTAAAGATGAGATTCTATCAGATTTACATGTCGCTGGGGATCAAAAAGAAAATATTCTTACAATCAGGGTGGGGTATAATTGGAATCAATAACATAGAAAGTCAGACCTGATTAAATCCAAACAAGAATACATTGAGTCCAGAGTCAGCATATAGATACGAGATTATAAGTAACACTCATGGTCAATAAACAGCACAGATGAAAAGGTCTGCTATTGTCTGGAGTACAAAAGTCATAGTACTGACGAAAGTAACAGAATTACTCTATACCAATAAAAATTGATTAGTACCAATATATATTGATTAAATTTTAGTATATCCGCCAAGCAAGTGAATACATGAAAAAGTGTTCCTTCTAGAATATTCTGACGAATCAACCAATGAATAATAACCATACTAGCTGAGGACCAATCAAAAGTTTAAAAGAAAAATATGCAAATTAAATTGGGGACAAAATGGGGATGTTTGGAAGGAGAGCGGCACTCTGCGCTTGGGTTAGGAAAATACAACAGATAGACTTAGAAAATAATGTTTAAACTATAAATACAATTTTGATGTTAGAGAATAGAGTAAAATAAAGAAATATTTTAGACATCAGAGACTTGTTTTATCTTCATTACGTGACATATTTACATTAAAAAAAACTCACCTTTACTGCTTCCAGCTTCTCTAAGCTGATGTTAAAGCAGTCAGACTGTTGCATTATAACACTTACAAATAATCTAGCGAATTAGCAGTCAGACTGTTGCATTATAATACTTACCAATTTATCTACCGAATTAGCAGTCAGACTGTTGCATTATAACATTTACCAATTTATATACCGAATTAGATAACGATATTTATATTCAAACTGTGCATACAACCAAACTTAATGTTGCATTATAACACTTACCAATTTATCTACCGAATTAGATAACAATATTTATATTCAAACTGTGCATACAACCAAACTTATGTTGTCAGAAAAAAATGCTTGTCATATCAAACTATTTCTATTTGAACATATTATGTCTTCCTGGGACGAATTCTTTAATAGACTAACTGTAGACTAAAGCACATGCATTACTTCAAAAAAGTAGTAAACGCGAGACAATATAAAAACCTTTTTAAAGCGGTCTCGGGATGTTCGTTTAGACATACTCTTGGCCGGTAGTTCGGTTCTTTTTCTAACTGAAACATAACAAAAGCACATTTTAAACAAAATATAATGAATGCATAATCTGCCATACGTATCAATCGTATTGAAACTAGCATATTCGGGCTAGACGAAATGAATAACAGGATAGATTTCGACGTTTTACAATACCTCTATCCCCACGTGTAATACTTTTTAATCAAAGCGTTTTTTCTTTTCCTTTTGTATGTGTCCGAATCTATATGACTACATAATTGGCCTTACATATACGCTTAGTTTATCTCGAAAAGCAAATAAATGTGAATTATATAGACAGTAATGCAGTGCTTTAACAAATACACATTTTTTGTTATAAATTCCCGCCTATAGACCCAAATGAATAATTAGAATATTTCAATGGTGTTTAGAGTGGTTTCATAACATGTTTAGATTAATAACTGTAGCGTACACATGTATTGGAATTCCATATGTAGTGCATATTTGTTCAAATAACATATACACTCGTATTGTGCTCTTCTTACACTCTCACATTAACGTGGTGTTAAGAAAACCTTGGTCGCTTTGATAATATGCTCTAAAATTATAATTCATAAGACGCAGGATTTATAAATTGATTTATATTTGAAGCGTACTTTCCCTTTTGTTAAGCATACTGGTGTGAAACCTTTGATATCGCATTTAGTTACTGCAGTATAACCTATTCTATTATACGGAAGTTGCTTGACTCTTCAACAGGATTCAGCACTGCACAGATCATTGTTTAAAAAAAGCAATTTTAATTGTTTTATTGTGAATATTTGGACTTTCGGGTCCCGATTAAACCGTATCATAGCAGATTTTGCTTTATCTTTACTCTATATAAACGACAACACTTTGCGAGCTGTATCTGGAGTCTTGGGATAAGCAGGGTGGAAGTTTGTACAAAGGTGTCCATCAGTCCCTGCACAGCCTGTCCGAAGAGTATTCTATCTGTACTCTCAGTGGTCGAGTATCCACTATCGAAGGGCAAGCTTTTTCTTTTCATTATTTCAAAATGGACCTCCAGATGTAAACAATTCATTTAATCCTGTTTGTATGCAGGCTGATTTTGAATATGATATAACTATATTTTTCACATGTTTTGGTGGTGTACCTTTTTACATTTATTTGGAATTGGTTGAGTTCCCAATATCTTTTTTGGTTGGGTATTGGTTGTGTGCCCATTAGAATTTTTCGGTCTTTAAATGTGTGCCCATTTATAATTATTGGATATTGGTTGTGTTTCGAATGCATGTATAATATTATCGGGTATAAGTTGTGTGCCCAATATATTTATAGGGTATTGGTTGTGTACCCATTTTTGAATTATCGGGACTTAATTGTGTGCCCATACATTCATTGTGTATTGGTTTGTGTACCCATTTTATATTTCGAGTATTGGTTGTGTACCCATGTCATGATTATATTTCCATGTATTTGCTGTGGGCACTATAACATATTATTGGGTATGAGTTTATGTACTCATTATTAAATCCGGTGTATTTAGCTATGTGCCCATTACACTTGGAAAAAAGTTTATAACATTAAATAAATTGCCTGTATTTTTAATTTGTATCCAATTGGAACTCATTTTACCTCTGCAATTGCAAGTAGTGTATATTTCAATTTCCTTCTTCGTATTATTTACATAAATTTTGTCGTTTCAGCGCAATGGGCAAAGCTGATCCACGGACAGCGAAAGGTGGCAAACGGAAGGCCAGCAGTGAAGCATCTCCAGAAGAACCAGCCCCCAAACAGAACCGACTTGCAACGCTGATAGCTGAGGCAATATCCCAAGACAGGGAAGTTCTGGAAGAAATACAGACTCTTCTGACTGCTCCTACTGAGCCCACGAGAAAGCCGGATGGAATATCTTCAGCCACATCTGTATCGGAGACTGGTAGCATCAGTGAGGAGTCGGATGATGTATCCTCAGTCCTGGCGATGTCCAACTTTGGAGACGGCCCCTCAACTAGCTCAGCCGCCGACATTAGTTTAGGTGTTATTTTCTGTTGTACATCCACCTCTCGAACAAAGCACTATCAATAAGATTGTTAATGGTGAATATGTTGATTTCCCCTCGTTCATCTTCAATGATCACAACCATGAAACAACAACCATTCACAAAACACAATCTTCTACAATCACATCAACCCACAAAGCTAGTCGGAAACAACTTAACAAAATCAATCAATGGAATGAAGCATTCCAAATCTACTCCGACATTTACACCCAGAAATACCAAACACAAGCCCCCCATATTTTCAGGTACATGACCATAATGCAAAGACTGTCCAACAGCACCCGCGCCTGGTTGACCTACGACAAAAAGTTCCGTCGTCTAAGGGCTGTGTACCCCTCTATCCCATGGGGTACTGTCCACATAGAAACCTTTCTCTTCTGTACGACACTGGGTCAAAGCCAGCCCTTTCGGACCCGTGCAACACCATCTTCAGGCTTCCTGTCTTTCTCAAACAGGCCTAACAATTCTCCCTTCTTCAGGAAAGGCTACTGTTGGGATTTCCAACAGGTAGGTTCATGTGTACGGCCTAGATGCACACAATAACACCGATGCGAAGGTTGCGAAGGCCCACATGGTGTCTTCCAATGCAACCAGCCATTTCCCAAACATAAACGTAACAACTCCGCCGGTCCTTTCACTCCCAAGCCATCTTCATTCGGAAAGCCAACACCGTCCCAGCAGCAGCAGCAGCAACAGCAGCAAAAATAAAGCACCGTTTCCACTTCCAACCCATATCATCCTTGATAAACTTAATCCACTATTGATAGGGTATAACCCTAGCTTTTCATTGTTCTTAACCAGGAGTCTCAGTCAGGGGTTTTCGCTCGGGTGTGGGGGCACACTGTCAACCCAATTACCCAAAAATCATTCTTCAGTATCTGTCCACAAAGACTTTGTCAAGAACAAGCTTCAAAATGAACTTCTTTTAGGTCGTATTAAAGGTCCTTATCTACATCCACCACTTGATAATTTCATCTGCAGTCCTTTGGGTGTTGTACCAAAAGAGAACCAAATAGTTTCCGGCTGATACATGACCTTTCATTTTCTCCATCACATTCAGGATCTGTAAACTCTCTCATCACCAATAATTATTCAGCTGTTACGTTTGAAACTTTTGACCATGTTGCTGCTCTTGTCTTACCGTGTGGTAAATATTCTCTGGTTGCAAAGACTGACATACAAAACGCTTTCCGTATAATCCCGATTTGTCCTCTAGATTACCATAACTTAGGATTTTTCTTCAATGGTGGTTACTATTTCGATACAGTCTTGCCAATGGGTGCGTCTTCTTAAGTTTCCATCTTCGGAGCCTATTCTTCTTCCTTGCAGTGGATCTTACAACACAAGTTTGGTGTACAATATGTATCCCATATTGTTGATGATTTTATTTTTGTGGGTCCTGGCAATTCTTCCATTTGTGCTCAAAGCCTGCACACATTTTTCGAACTTGATCGCGACATAGGGGTTCCCATCAACAAACGCGGAGGTACACGGCATACTGATAGACACTACCACATTAACGGCTAGTCTTCCGCTATCCAAGGTACAGACTCTCCGCAATCTCCTCTTTTCGCTCAAACGCCGCAAGAAAACAACTCTTAAAACTTTACAATCTCTATTGGGGCATTTGAAATTTGCTTGCTAAGTCATCAAACCTGGTCGTTGTTTTTTGCGACGCCTCTATGATTTGACTATTGGTATTTCTAAACCAAATCATCATATCAGATTGTCAAACGAAGCTCGCTCTGACTTGTGTCTTTGGTACGAGTTCTTAGAGCAGTACAACGGATGTACGTTGCTAACCGGAGATAGATTTGTCTCCTCCACAACTTTGAAGTTATTCTCAGATGAAGCAGGTTCTAAAGGCTTTGCATGTACACATGGTACATCTTGGACCTATGGATTGTTTCCCCCCTATGCAAAAAAACACCACATAAACATTCTAGAACTGTACCTTATAGCTATGGCAGTTAACTTGTTTGGTCATTAATGGTCCAATAAAAACATTTTCTTTATAACTGACAACATGGCCGTGATATTTTGCCTTAATAAACAGACCTCGAAAGATAAGATTATGATGAAACTTGTTCGCTTTATTGTACTCAAAGCTCTACGATACAATTTCTGTTTCCGTTCGAAACACATAATCTCTAAAAATAACAAAATTTTGATCTCCTTTCTCGCCTTCAGATTCAGGAAGCGCTCGCAAGGGCTCCACACTTGGTCAGAAATCCTCTTCCGATTCCCCTTGCCACGAGTTCCTCCAAATTGCTGCGGTGAAGGGTTATCTACTACAAATGTATCTAGCAAGCTCAACCAGACGTGCTTATGACCGGTTCTGGTCCAGGTTCAAAGAGTTTACCTCCAGTAACAATATGGGTAGTTTGTTACCTGCAACTCATGAGACGGTAGCCTCTTTTGTCGCTCATTTACATATGCGGGGTTACGCGCCTTCAACAATAAGCAGTCACCTGTCTGCTATCTCATACCACCACCAAGTTCATAATTTTCCAGACCCTTGTGATACTTACTTAGTGCGACGATTAGTGCTCGGTGCGCACAAGTCTAACACCAAACCTGACTGCAGAAAGCCTTTACTACTAGAAGATGTAAACACGTCTAATATTAACTACAACCTTACTTTTCTCCCAAAACCCCTTCATGCAACTCATGTGCCAGGCATTCATACTGGTAACATTTCACGGTTTCTTTCGAATGGGGGAGTTGCTCTCTAAGAAACGGGAGATGGGGCATATGTGGTTCAGTTTTCACATGTCATTGTTAGAAGCAAGTCAGTGCGCATACGTTTATACAGGCATAAGACAAACAAAACCAGCAAGCCAGTAACTATTGTCCTGAAAGCCTCACCAGTACATTGTCCTGTCCGCACCTTGAGGATTTTTTTGGAAGTCAGGGGAAACCACCCGGGACCCTTATTCACATTGTCAAACAATTTGCCCCCCACACAGGTTCTTTTAGACCTACATTTATCAAAATTCTTACTTACTCCAATTTCCATCCCAAACATTACACATTTCACAGTTTAAGAATTGGAGCTTGCACACAAGCGGTCCTCTCTGGAAAATCTGAACAAAATATCATGCTTATGGGCAGATGGAAATCCAAAGCCTTCAGAAGATATATCCGTCTACCTCAGGTCATCTCATAACTCACAGGGTCACCAATCAAACGCAGTCTTAACCCCGCCATTTGAGTTTAGTACTGAAGGTATTTGTTGTGTACCTTCTAGTTTTATTTTATGTAGTTGGGGCAATGGGTAAAAGAATGCATTTTATTGTTAATGTGTAAACTGCATACATAAGATTGTATTACCTTTTAATACAGATTTCAAAGCAGCCAAGATGTAAATACGTGTACATAAAATTATGTTGTGTTTATCCAGTTATTGGGTGTCAATTTACTTGCTATCATGTTGTATACTTTTTCATGTACATTTACCGTCCACATTTTATTGCTATTTGTTTCTGTAGATGTATGCTTGTCTTATTAGAACAGCTTATGCAGGGATTATTCTCCCTAAATAAACATTGACCATACCAAAGTTATTACATTCAACAATATATCTTTTTCCACATGCATATACCATTATAGATATTGGCTCATTACTTTGTCGTACTAAAACGTATTTTATTCTCACTAACTTTTACTTTCTTACATACTGCCATTGTGAGCCTGTGATATTCCATGACACCTTGTATGGGTTTGTTTATTTTTATACTATTTTACTTACAATTAGTAATTTTAAAGTGCATTATTTTTGTGTTCCGTGATTTATTACTAGTCAACGCCTTTTTACTTGCTTATGATTCTGTCCCACAAATGAACTAGGAAATTGGAGAGCAAAAATATGAAATATACATTGAACATTTGCTTTCTCGTATTTGATGTGTATATTGAACATTTTAAAGCATGTATTGCACTGCAATCATGTGCGTGCATTCCAATAAACGCACTACATTAAATCTCGTAAGATTATACGTTTAGTGCTTGGTAAGTCTCTCGTGTTCGTAAATCTTCTACTTGAAGAGAGGGTGGAGTGTTGATAAACGGTTTTTCTTTGAAGATAAAGACTAACACGACAAATGATTCTTCATATACAGTTCAAAAATGCAAAATAGTTGTGTAAATTCTATAGAAACGTACATGGACCCTTCCCGTAAATACCGTATATTTGCCCTGTGATCACAACATACCAGAAACGTTTAGGAGGACTGATTTAGAAGAAAATCTCTCTAAACATATGCGCATTTTGCTCAGATTCACATGTCTACATGTATATTTTTAAATACACGAAATTATGTTCTACATATGTTTTGATCAGCAAGTAAAATTAAATCAATATAAGTTTCATGACGTAAAATATTATCACTCGTTGACTTTTTACATGTAAATACGGCTGGCATAAGAAGTTGGATCATACGTGATTACTGGAAAAAATCTCTATAAGAGACAATTAAGTGACACCACTTTTCTAACATTCAAAGATCGCAAAGTACCATACTATGGTCCGTGTCAAGGTGAGATAAAAAAAAAACAGTTGAAGAGAAAGTATGAACATTATATACTGTTTTACTATTTAGCCTAATATACACAGCAATGTAATAACAAAATGCTTTAAGATTCATATTATAATTAAAATTGGTCAAGATAATTTTGTTTCTAAAGACAATATATTTTAGTATGTAATGTGTGCCATTTTATTTATGTGCGAATAACGTGTTCAGTTTATGATAATGATGGGGCTTCCGCTAGAATTTCTAAAATGGGAAAAACTGTTTAAACGCAGAAATGTATTTCAGCATTGAAATATAAAGTTAATGATTGGTTTACAATGCAGCACAATAACACATTCCATGCCATTTTTTTTATTTTCAAATTTCAAAATGATGTTACTATTTTAGAGTCTCAGTATTAATTTAGTTTTTATTCAATTGTGCTGGAGTAATGTCAATATATTTGTGTTCATTGATAAAATTAAAACAGCATATCCAAAGTACATTGTACGTGCAAGTATTTAGAAACATTCAATAAAGTGTTTTTATTTTCGTGTTATCAACTCATTTTTGATTCACTTTGTAGCAGGACAAAACATTCAATTGGACGATTCAAAACTAAAAAATTGTTTCTATTGCTTTTGTGACATAAGCATTCTCTCCTGTTGTTAATTGATGTTTTTTTATCTAGATAAACAATAATTCATTACTTTTAGCGATTATTCGTAAAGCCATTCATTTTCCCAGGATCTGAATAAATGTACATAAATTGCCAACACATTTGCATGCAAGCCTGTTTAAATAATAAAAAAAGAATGGTGAACTCATTATTTATCCGAAGAGGTATTCGTCCAAATGCACTAGATTCATTTTGTCCGGAAACACGTATAAAGAAATATCAATATCTGATTAGAAGGTTGTGTGTATTAGTATCAAATCTGACATCGAACAGACATCTAATATTGTTAAGTGCATGGACTGAATTGAAAGTCATAACGTCATGTAACGTCTTTACAAGAGGAATACCAGAATCATGAAAACCAGATTGTCATGCGAAAGCTAGTTTGACTTGGCCCTCTTTAAACTTTATGTATTGAATTAGAAAACAATGTGTAATGCGAAATAATTAAAAATGCAAATCAAATCATTTATGGTTTGTTTAAAAACGTAATAACAAGAAGAAGATTCTAGAATTAAGTTTGTTGTAATGTGTATTTTAAACGGCGCGGTGGATATATGCCCTTGCCAGCCATCTCGAACAATCATTAAGATAGTTGAACTAACTGTACACTCTGAGATAAGGTTATTGTTACTTAGCGAGAGTTTGGCATTTATATTCTGTTTAAAGCATTGATTAATTATGCCTAAAGGTAGTTATAGAGCTGCGTTAGTTAGGCTGGTTATAAAATGATATTGTTAGTTAATTTAAATTTTGCATTAATAGTTTTTTATATTTAGATTTAATAATTAACAAGTGGCGCTATATTGAATTTACATTTACTTCTTCACTTTGAACATCATATTACTTAAAATCAACTTAAAACAAATACAGAACGAGCACATATATATGATACCGAGATATTACTTTTTATACTGAAACATACACAAATAAAGCTGGATATATTGAAAATTCAAGTTCATAACTTACATCTGGACCAAATAGCGACTGTTTCAATCGGTTTCTGAAACGAAACATAACCAATTAGGGTTGTTTGGCCTTTAAAGTGGTCCGTATATTGTATAACGAACAGGTGATTTCCGAGAACAACTTTTCCACTTTCTATGAAGGAATATATTCGTCTATTTTGTAAGAATAATCTGTGAAAAAGGGTGTTCAATCCAAATGCCATCGTAAACTATGTACATTGCATTCAGGGGTTTTTCTGCCTATTTTGGGAAAAGGAGTCTGACCAAATTGGGAATTTTTTATCGACAAAATTGGTCATTTTGGGAATTTTTGCTTCGATGAAACGGCTCATTTGGGAAAAAAATTGTGAATTAATCATGCTTAAATAATTCAGTGGTTTAACAAATAAATTTGTTTTTATTTGGGTATTTTGTCTTCTTTATGTAAACAGATGCAATATTGGGCATGTTCAACGTTAATTCAATTACTGCAGTTTTATTTTTCAGTTACAGTTACACTCTGTGATAAGAACTGAACAGTCAAAACCTTATAGCAAATATTTTTGACCAAAACAAACACTGGTTAGTCACATAAGTTATAAGACACTTCATTCTTAAAAAAAAAAAAATTTTTTTTTTTTTGGAAATTGGGAAAAAAATTATAATTTCGGTTTGGGATCGGGTCCGTTTGCTTTGGGAGTGCCTCCGTTGTCCGGAGGCGCAGACAGTGCTGAAAAACCCCTGGCATTATTCTGTCAAATCGATATAAACTGTATCAAATTTATATGACGGTATAGTTCTATCTGAGAGATTGCTCCAAACCCTATTAAAGGACAAATCCTAATGCACTTAGCTATTTATTTTAATTAAACAAGGTTAGTACAGCTAGTACAAACAGAATGTATACATCTTCGATGAATGTTTGACTGTGTGGTTTCCATGATAATCCAATAAGTTTTAGACTGTCAAATTACACAAACTCAGTATTGAAAGCCAAAACTGGAGCTTTCGTCCGTGTACTACGAACTTCATCAGCAGAATGATTTCTACTGTTAGGAAACGTTAACACCGCTAATTGTCGAGGTGAGCGGTGTTAACGCACGGTCGATGACGCCCACACAAAACAGAAAGTTGAACATGTCGAGGAGTTCACAGAGCACATCAACTCCATTTACCCTGCCATAAAGTTCACGACGGAAAAAGAAGAGAACGGTTCACTAGCTTTTATTGACACCAATACAATCAGAAAACTGGACGGCAGCTTAAAAATACACTATCTACAGAAAACCGACATATACAGACCAATATCTAGATTTCAACTCCCACCATTAGAATGAACACAAACTGTCAGTAGTAAGAACTCTTTTTGGCAGAGCTAAATCAATTATTTCAGAAGAACAGAACATCTATAATGAAATGCAGCATGTCAGCCAGGTCTTGGAGAAGTGCCACTATCCGGAATGGGCACAGAAGAAAGAATTTGAACATGTCAGAAAACTAAAGTCCGATACGGAGAGCAAGAGAGTACCAGAGCAAGCTAAGCCTAAGGGCAACGTCGTCCTTCCTTATGTTCAAGGTATCTCTGAACAGTTGAAGCGGGCCTTTTCTGAAACACAACATCAGCATATCCTTTAAGCCACACACAACTCTAAGACAACTGCTAGTTCACCCTAATGACAAACCAGACAAGAAAGACATCTGCGGACTTATCTACCATATCAAATGAGATGGCCATTCAAAGGAACAGTGTTCAATTGGACTATATTGGCGAAACTGAAATAAATCTTAAAGCACGATTCATTGAACACAGCAGACCGAGTTCAACTTCATCTGAAGTCTCATGGCATATACATAACTGTAAAGCGGAGCACACAATCACAATGGAGAACGTGGACCGTGAGCCATCTTGGTTCGAGAGAGGGGTCAAGGAGGCTATTAACATCCAAGCACTAAGACCGGCGCTGAATAAAGACAGGGGCCGCTACCACCTCTCGCACACCTGGGACCGTGCGTTAACATTGCTCACCCCGACAATCTGCGGTGTTAACGTTTCCCAACAGTAGAAATCATTCTGCTGATGAAGTCCGTGGTACGCGGACGAAAGCTTCAGGTATAGCTTTCAATACTTAGTGTGTGTAATTTGACAGTCTACAACTTATTTGATTAGAATGTATACATATATTCTTAATGAAAACATTATTCCGATAAACAATTACATACCTGAACGCTCGTCTGCAATTTTTCACGTAGATGATTATATTCTCGAAAACAAAAGAAATTTGAAAATGAAATGAATTACACTATTTAGGCAGTCAGTATAAAGCCAGTATGAATGTCAAGATTATACAGTGATTCTTTTGGCAGTCCTCAAGCTTTCAATACTAAAATAGTGTTATGGTTTGCACAGCATATGGGCCAGTAATTTGCCACTGGTCAATGAACGGCCCTTCTGTTTTCTTCTTGTGTAATTCAACTTGATACAAGTGTGATCCACCAGTGTCTTGGCGTATGTGTGTTCCCGATGAATCTTGAAGCCAGCGTACTTCCGCGTCCACTATCTTCAAGCGTAATCCACATTGCTGAAACAACACATATTTTGTGCGTTAATAAATTCAATAAGACGGATTTTTTTCTGATGTGACCTTAATTCTAATCAAAATTCATGAATTCTTTGAAATGTGCAACTAGAATTTTATATAATAAGACCATATATTTTTTTCATATTACTTTACTTAAATTAAAACTTAAATATCACAACATGGCTTGATGATATTTCAAGCAACCATCTTATAAAACATGATGTGTATAGTATCGGCATTTATGTGCTCAACTATTTTAATCTGTTAAAACAACATTATTTATGTCATTGTCATGAGCTTCACTAACATATGCTCATTCAAGCAATGTAGATGGTCCATTTGAACCATTATAACTAAGACTTCTTGATATTGCGTCACGATCATCTGAATATTTTACTATATGATTCTATGTTTTAACGCACTTTTCTATCGAAATGAGTTGTGGAATCGTTCTGTTATTTTAAAGTTCATGTGCCGCGATTTAAAAATCCCGTAAAACACCTTTATTTATCGAATTTAGTGCATATCTAAACTATTTCGCACCTCACTTCATTTCAAATACGGTGTTATAAGCGAGAACGAATAGAACAAAGTCGCGATTTGTCACACATTCCGATGTTCTCGCCATTTTCACTCAAACCGGGGGTGGCGTCACATGCACTCAATAACGAACCGGCACTATAAAGCTTCGGACAAATTATCTCTCGAACGGATGTATTATCTCTCGAAACTTTAGTTAGAAAAATTGATGGAAAATGGAAGATAATCTTTTTCCGTTCAACCGTGCATGTATGAGTCAGAATTAAGCGACAGTTTGTCAGATTTTTTATGATTCTGACTCGGACAGCGAGGTTTATTTTGTCAATGCTCAAGATAACCATCGTTTTGGGAACACGGATTAGAAGTACATATAACTGTGTTTCATGCACGTGTCGGGGAAAAAATAATTTTTTGATTGTTATTCTACAGTACAAGCTTGTTGAATATGACCTGGTTACACAAAGCACCGGTAAATAATAAACAAATAGAGCGGATACTTGCACCGGTGAATGGGAAGGAATGTTAGTATTTCTAATGATATGAATTTTCATTTAAAACATTGTTTCCAGTTATAATAAAATAGTTTAAGTGTGAACAATTATATTAATTCATTGATAAATACAACTTCCGTTAGAATCACATGATAATCAAAATAATAGCATGGTGTAGGCCCAAGTGGGCAGAGTGGGACTTTTATATGACATGGAGCTGCACCCCTTGGTTAGCTAACCACTCGTCTGATAGTAATTAATTTTATGATTGTTTGTTGATATAATTGGGGTTATGCTAATCTCTTATCTAAAATCATGCTGTGTCTGCAATAATCAACTGTGATATATCCACAGATAAGTCACATGTCATCAGCCAAATAGCCATAAACTCCATGACACTATGTATGGACTAATACACAACAATGGTAACTGGGGTCAATTTGACTGGTAGCCATGGAAATTCTTGAAACATAAGACACTTAGAAATCAATCATTGTCTATGTATATATTGTTGTCTGAGGCTATCAAAAACTGGACATTCGAGTAAAAAATTAAAGTGATCATCTAGATCGTTACCGTGGTGTCAAATTATATAAGAGCGAACGTCCGCCCTGTCAAACTTAGCGTTAGATCGATTGTCTGTGGGAGCGATTGTTCAGATACCCATTACAGAGAATGCCAAGCTGTTATTGTGTATGTAATCAATAAATTGTACTTATAATTACAATTTGCACAAACCCTCCTCAATTTACATTTTATCTGAATATTTCAATATAACATAATAGTTGATGTTAGTAAATAATATTACTATTTTAAGTAAAACCATACCAATTCCATTTTAAAATGGCTTTTTATAATATGTGTAATAGACAGTAATTCATTTGAGTTCAATATCAGAACAAGAATGTTATGTTTGATACTTTGTTGTTATTTAGCTGTAGCTTTGTTTGTTTATTTATCAAATAAAATGTATTTGTCATTTTGTATTTCGCTGTTCCACGTATAAACCTATTTGTTCTTAATAATAAGAGCAGGGTTGTAATTAATTTTTGTAACTAAGCCGTTAATACATACATGCGTATAATATATTATTAATCCATTTCTTACGAGTAACATCATCCTTGGCAAAACCGAATAGACCCTTGTTTCCCTTTCCGCACGACTTTTGCACCCGAAAAAAACACACACTAACAGTAGAATAACGATTGTCGTGCAAAACACACGCACAGAAAAAGCACACGTTTTTTTTTAATAAAAATTGTATAAAAAGAACTGTATTAACATAGCACGATATTGAGTGTCAATGTTGACATAAAGCGCGAAGTGTTCACGCTTCGATCCGTAATAACAATGGACAAGTTTCCGTGTCATGAGCGTTGAGTGCATGTGACGTCACAGCCAAAATAGGTGGCGGAAATACCCGGGCGGTTTACGGAAAACATGATCATCGTTTTTAGTATTTTAATATTTTTTGCTATTTCTCTTGATGATACCACTCGTTTAGAATATACTTATTTATAAAATAGCATTTTTCGTTATAAAATCGGCACTGGACCTTTAATGCATCCACTTTTAATTTGAATTATGATGCTGTGTGGTTAATGTTTGTTAATTCTAAAACGTTTTGCGAATACTTTCGGAAAAATTAATGTCTAAGGTATAGATCCCCCCCCCTCTCATTATTTCCATTTTCAGTTCGAAAGCGGTGATTTTTCGTCGCACTGTGTGATAATTGGCTGAATTTCATAAATAAAGAAACATATGCTGCAATAATGTTTTCTCAAGATGGTGTAGCTGCAGTTACTTTGTGTACATTTCTTAGTTTTAACCTTTAAATGCACACATGTCAGCATTACTAGTTTTGATAAATAATACTTTACATTTTTGTTAGAAGTGATATTTATTCCCATAATGCATGGTTCTTTTAATGTTGAGAATGCTTAGTTATATATTAGATCAAGCTTTTCACTGTTTATTTATAATGCATTTATTTCAAGTACACATCTTTGTAGAGCTGTTTTATATATTTGATATTTATTCCAAAACCTGCAAAAATCGGAATTACCCACTTATTATGAAATGTCTGTTGCTCTGGCGGTTAATAAGATATAGTTCGTGTTGCACCCAACATTTACAAATGGATTATTACGTGATTACATATTTGATAAATTAGTTATAGGTACCAACGTTTAAGTCAACATTACACATACTTTATTTACTGAAGAAAGCCTCTAAACATCCACTTTACATTTTGATAAAAACATAAAATGATGTATGTTTATTTGACAAATATGGTTTTTTTTATACTACCAAATGTTAATATATCCAGATTTTGTTTACTAAATATAGAGAGCCATGTTATCACAGTAGCTCTAACAAGTCGTCAAATGACTAAACAATTAATGACCGTTTTAACTTTTTGAAATTTTGAATTTCGAAATTCTGAAGTCATTTCTATCTATGAAGACAATCATGTCAACCAGCTTGATGTTGAGCGGAAACTTTTTAATTAATCACTCTTTAGGACATCTGGTGTCAATATAATAATTTTGATGCTTAACAGTTGATAACGGACAAATGAAAATTGACACTTAAATACGATGTTAATTAATTTTTTGCAAAACAAATGACGTGAAAGGCAATCCACGCTCCCGCTGCATTTAATTATTTTCAGCAATTTACGCCTAAAGCCACATCAGGCAGCTATGCCGATAAAATGAATTATGTGCAGTATAAATACGAACTAGCCAATCATTAGCCCTATGATTATGTTCTTCAAATGTAAGAAGTAGCACGCACCTATCGTTTCATATACAAATGAATGCTGCTTTTTTTACCTGTCATGCAGTAGCGTTAATCATAAATAAAAGGTAAATATCGTTCAAACACATTCGTATAATTTTCTCACATAGCTACATCAATATACTGTTATATATATATATATATATATATATATATATATATATATATATATATATATATATATATATATATATATATATATATATCAACAAACATTTGTAAAGCGGACTTAGTGCCTTCTACATATTGACAAATACATGGAAAAATATGCAATAAAGGTATGTACTCAACTTATATTTTATTGTTTTATTATTGTTCGCTTACGACTCAGTGCTTGTATCGGAAGTTAAAGACGGCATACAAAATTTAACTGTATGCATTCATATCTTCAATAATGTTCTCTAACACAAGATATCTAAAAAAACTAGAGTGATGCTATTTTGAAAATAGTGTATGTATAAACGACACATTATTGTATAATAATCGTGAAGTAGAAGTCGTTAACTTATTCAATTTCCCTAGGGGTTGTGTTTACCAGCGGTGGGTTATTCGCTCTTACTGCAAAAACACTTGTGGAAAAAAGGATTTGCTCCCTTTATGCACTAATGTCTTTAATTAAACATAACAAAGTACCAATAAATATCATGTTCAAACTATTTGCGCCTATGTACTATGAGTCTTAAATAACTGTTCAGAGGTTTGGCACAAAAATCAAGGAGATACTTTTTAAAGAGAACACACACACTTTTGTAATGGGTTCTTAATGTAAACCATATATAAATACGCATGCATTGTATAGAAAATTTGGTGGATCTCCAATTTGCATTAAAAATGTTCTATCAGAATATTTAAATTATGTATTATGATTCAAACGGTTAAATGATACAATTATATTGTAAATACCATTTTAAATGATCACATAACATAAATAAAAACATATGGCAGCCGCATGAGCTCGGCCCGACAGGTGCGTTTTACATTTTAATGCTCGCGGTTACAAGAAATTGGTTAAATCGGAACAAGGTTAAAATAAAGCATTCATCCTTAGGCTAAGAAACCTACGTCCTGATGTATATTGTATCCATTGGCGGTAAGGACTAGGAGACTTACCGTCTCTGGATGCGTATATTATAGAGATATTAAACAAACGTTTGAAAAATCAGCATATATAAGCCAGCTAGATAAGAACAATACAGAAATATGTATTGGACAAATAACATTTATCAGCCTAGTGAAACGGTGAATATCGTTATTAATGTCATCACAAAATTGCATTTAATATATATAACCAGACGTATTCGTTACTTTTCAATATGTTTTCACGATTGGCTTCGTTTATGAGGGGGTAATCACGTGATAGTCAAGATGGCGATTTCCATATACAGAGACAGGTATTTTCCACCGTTTTATACCCTTAATGACTTGTGTCAAATGTTTAAATGCTAGTCACGTTCCAGCCATATCAGTAAGAAAGGGATTATGAATTATTTCGTTTTAATATTTGCTGTATATCTCGACATTGCTAGCTACGAATTTTCTTAGCTGAGCTCTACCACTGTGTATCCGCAAAGAAATTATTAGGCGAGGAAAAGTAAGATATAGAATAAATTTCACCAGTAAGTCCCGGGCGCAAAGGGTCTGAGATAAGCAGAATTTACTCACCTGTAATATGCGAGCGTCAATGTCCTAAAATGAAAATAAATTCATTAAATCACATAATCACAGTACCGGTATTTAGACAACGTACTACAGCATTGTATACTTACTGATCTAAGCAATCATGACGAACATAATAAATACGAAATAATTTTAGTAAAACTCTTTTAAAGTAATATCACTATTTATAAGCCATGAGTCGTGCAAAAGCATTCGGCCTATTACCGTTTAACTACGTGAGATATATAAGCCAGTTGGATAATCAAAAAAACTGAATTATATGGGCACAATACACTTAATTGTCCATTGAATCAGCGAAAAATGTTATTAATGTAATCACACAAACCGCCATTTATATGTAAACAGACGTATCCGTGACTTTGCAGGATGTTTTCTCGATTTAGTTTAATTCAAAAGGGGGTTATCATGTGATAGTCAAGATGGTGACATCCATGCCGAGACAGGTATTTTTCGCCGTTTAATAGCTTTAATTACTTGTGTTTCATGTTCAAATGCGTCTCAATTCTCAGCCATATCAGTAAGAAAGAAATAAGCGTCTATTTCGTATTAATATTCGCTGTATATCTCGACATTACTTGCATTACAAACAAGGCATAAGCATTTGGAAAAGTATTGTTCGACACAGAATGTGTTAATACATTGTTTAAAGAGAGCATGCATTAAATATGATTAACAAATACCTCGATAGATGCGTATCGTATTCTAAAACGAATACACACAGTGATGACCCATATTTACTGGATAAGTGGATGTGCATGCTTTTAGAAAATGGTCAATGTGTTGTGAATTGGTACGCGTTAGTTTGTTGTGTATCAACTTAAAAATCAGTGAAGTGCTTTTATGTAAAAATACATTAAACATAAAAGGTAGGTTCTGAACAGCCATAATCAATTATAAAAGGGAAATCGCGTTTCTTTTAAACTCGATGAGTATAAACGATATTTTATAGGGTTTTAATAATGGAAACGGAAATAACATATACCTTTTGCTGGATATAGTTTGATTATTTTATAAAATTACATTCGTAAAAAATATAATAACCCAAACCATTAATAAAATAAAATAAAAACGAATAACATTTATAACAACAAAAGAAGCAACATTTATGTCTGTGTATTCCACATTAAACAGTATGTATATCGTGCATATCGTTGATTAAGCCTCCATGCTTTAAGGATGTTATTTTTTAAGGAAATTCATTCAATGCATGGTAATGCTCTATACTATGTGGCGTATGATGGCGAGTACTAAGCATTTGCTTATGATTTAATGCGCACTTTAAAAAAGTGCAATTTTGAGCGTTGAATTTTAATATAAATAAAAAAATGTAGTTTATTGTTACATTTTATGTCACTCAAATGTACTGGAAAAAAAAAACAAGTCTCTAAATAAATAAGATGTTAACACAACTTATTTGATGTAAACTTATTTTTAATGATATTTGTCTTAAGGGGTAAATAATATCAGTGAACATCATTATCAATGTCATTACACGTTATCACCATTTCTATATAAACATATATGTTCGTGACTTAACAGGATTGCTACATGTGCTCATAAAAAATCGCTTTAGTTAATGGTTTATTCTGTAAAAGAATCGAGTTAGATCATTATCAAATTCTGTACAGTATGCCAGAAGTCTAGCATTTTAATTCGGTAAAAAGTGCTGTGTTCGGGTAACAGCCATCTTTGTCTGGCCAAAACAGCTTCAAAACTTAGCACATTTTGTATCAATTAAAATATATAGGCACGGGGCAGTTAAACAATGAAAATGTCCCTTTAATTGACAATGGGCGTACAATATGTGCAAGCTAACGATAAAATCATTCATCCGAGACGATCGGGCGCTTTAGCAAGTGGGAAAGGTAGCCTGTAAAATGCAAACTGCGCGATTGCGCTCCTGAATATTCATACGAGCTTTATTGGTATAAATTAATTTTATGTTTTCCTTGTGTAAAAACCCACCAAAATAATTAAATAGAAATAAAACTAGAATTAAATCGCGTTTCAACATTTCCACGTGCAAAAATATGGAACCACACGTGCTCAAGCGTCCAATCGTCACGGATGTATGCTTATTTCGTAATCTTGCATAGAATGTAGTCAAATGATCGTATGTAAAAATTAAAATCAATATCTTTACTCATAACTGAGATATTCAAGTTTGAAAAGTGATGCGTTAGAAAAGTCCCCAAGTGTACACATTCATGAATATCAATAAAACTGTTTATGTATTATTCATAGATGAAACATTATCTGTTAAGTAAGAAATAAAAGTCAATTAAGACACAATATGAACAAAATATATTGTCAATTTACTTGTTTATTTTGTTGTTTTCCTTTCTGGAATAAATATAATGATACAGATCCTTGCAACATGCATTTCAATAATTAAACCTACAATATTGTATCCAATGGGTTACCATGCATGCTTTTGTAAAAACAAAACTTTGAGCGACATGCTATTTGTATTAGATGAAATGTAACTAGATATGGCTTGATATCTTTTAGAAAATATATATATATAGACAAACATTTGTAAAGCGGACATAGTGGCTGGAGATTTTTAAAGTGCCTTCTACATATTGACAAATACATGGAAAAATATGCAATAAAGGTATGTACTCAAGATATGTTTTATTGTTTTATTATTGTTCGCTTACGATTCAGAGCTTGTATTGGAATTTAAAGACGGCAAACAAAACTTAACTGTATGCATTCATATTTTCAATAGTGTACTCTAAGATATCTAAAAAACTACAGTGATGCTATTTTGAAAATAGGGTATGTGTAAACGACACATTATTGTATAATAATCGAGAAGTAGAAGTCGTTAACTTATTCAATTCCCTAGGGGTTGTGTTTACCAGCGGTGGGTTATTCGCTCTTACTGCAAAAACACTTGTGGAAAAAAGGATTTGCTCCCTTTATGCACTAATGTCTTCAATTAAACATAACAAAGTAACAATAAATATCATGTTTAAACTATTTGCGCCTATGTACTATGAGTCTTAAATTACTGTTCAGACGTTTTGGGCTAAAATCAAGGAGACACTTTATAAAGAGAACACACACACTTTTGTAATGGGTTCTTAATGTAAAACCATCTATAAATACGCATGCATTGTATAGAAAATTGGGTGGATTTCCAATTTGCATCAAAAGATGTATTATAATATTAAAATTATGTATTATGATTCAAACGGTTAAATGATACAAATATATTTAAATACCATTTTAAATGATCACATAACATAAATAACAACATATGGCATGAGACGGGCCCGACAGGTGCGTTTTATATTTCAATACAAGAAATTGGTTAAATCGGAACTAAGTTAAAATAAAGCATTCATCCTTAGGCGGTTAGGACTAGAAGACTTACCATCTCTGGATGCGTATATTATAGAGATATTAAATAAACGTTTGAAAAATCAGCATATATAAGCCAGTTAGATAAGCAAAATACAGTAATATGAATTGGACAAATAACACTTATCAGCCTAGTGAAACGGTGAATATCGTTATTAATGTCATCACCAAAAAGCATTTAGGTTATATAAACAGACGTATTCGTGACTTTTCAGTATGTTTTCACGATTTGCTTCGTTTATGAGGGGGTAATCACGTGATAGTGAAGATGGCGACGTCCATATACAGAGACAGGTATTTTCCACCGTTGTATACCCTTAATTACTTGTGTCCAATGTTTAAATGCTAATCACATCCAGCCATATCAGTAAGAAAGGGATTATGGATTATTTTGTTTTAATATTTGCTGTATATCTCGACACTGCTCGCTACGAATTTTCTTAGCTGAGCTCTACCTCTGTGTATCCGCAAAGAAATTTTGAAGCGAGGAAGGTCAAGATATAGAATGAATTTCACCAGTAAGTCCCGAGCGCATAGGGTCAAAGATAAGCAGAATTTACTTACCGGTAAGTACCAATCGCCAAACTCCTAAAATGAAAATAAATTCATTAAATCACATAATCTTAACATGACAAGGCATATTGTCGCTACATTCAGCGAGAACCCTTAACGATAAAACGTGCGGCAAGCGGAAAGAAACTTACAGGAAACAAACACACTTTACATTAACAAACATTAGCAAACAACTTTGCCGTGCAGCGTGCTTAATTAAGAGTTAAAGTGTTACACAATTCATTTCATGGAATGAAGAAGGATTTACATTCTAAAAAAAAACAACATCAACACACCAATCCATCCGATACAAAAACAGTAAACCGAATTTGTCAATTTGCTTTGTGAGTATGATGTTATTAACCTTTGTGAAAAATTGGCAAATAGAAACTCTTACATTGATATTTAAAAAAAAATCGAAATCGCCGCGCCAAACGACCAGAGGTGGCGTTATTATGTATATTAACAATAGTATCGTAAAGGATGTGACTCTTGCCAAGAGCACAATAAACTGTATTATCTGAGTTGCTCAATAAGATTTATTTTAATTTGGATGATAATGTATTTATTTGTTTAATATATATTGCCCCAGAATCATCTGTTCATATAATAACGATATTATTACACAAACTAGAGCAAGATATTCTATTGTTCAGAAATCGTGGGCAAATATGTGTAGCTGGTGGTCTAAATTGTAGAACTTGTTATAAGGCGCATTATATACAATTCGACCGAAATAAAGATGTTCACGACGCAATTGCCATTAATTCGCCCAAGGCTCGAATTTCTCGTGATTCCACTTCTAATCGTTCCGGTGATTGATTAATTGATATGTGTAAGACATTTCAGCTGCTAGGTAACTGTCGACGGCCGGGCGATTGGGGAAATTTTACATGCATGACCCATAACGTTAAAAGCGCAGTTTATGTGTTGCTTCCACATCGTAACAATGTTGATTTGCTTCCTAATTTTGCTATAAATGAGTTTTTACCATATTAAAACCATAATCCGCTATTCATCTCGTTTAATGTAAGTACTGTGTGTCGGATCATCATAGGAAATGCTGACACGAAGTATCAGAAATTTGATAACTAATGTACACAAAATATTTTAGCGATTTAACGTACAGTCTAGATACCATAATACATTATTCAAACATTGAAATGAAAGGAAACGGCGGTTGTTCACAAACTTTCTATATAAATTCGGTAACAAATATTATGAAAACACCTGTGGTAACGGAACATCATGTTTTCAAAAGGAGAATAACTCAAAGAGTGGTTTGACGACGAGTTTTAAAGAAAATATATAACTTATATTAATAAGAAGTAAGGAAATTTAAATATACACAATCAGACAATGACATAACGAAACTACATAACACGAAAATATTATAATTATCAATTTCAAAATTTGAACAATTTATATAATAATTTTCCGCTGTCGTAAGATGAATGATCGTAGGCAAAAGCAACAGAAATAAGTGTGGAAAATATTAACATCGCGACCATAACTTGCGACTGTGAATCATGATTCAAATGACGATTGTTTTTCGTTCTTAATGTCGGGAGGCAACACGCAATTACATAATGATTATTCTAACCTAACTTGCCAGTTTGAAAATGGTCATGACTTCTGTTCGACATTTGAATGTCTAGATACCCCAATTTCAGACACAAAAATGCTGGAAACTATAACGAAGTTTGTTGTTAACAAATAATAATACATCGACACAGTTATGTACACATATTTTAATGTATGCGTTCCACAAATAGTCCGGCCGATAAAACATTTTTTCAATCACATATTAAACTCGTTTTAAACGAGCGACTATTGTTATGGGCAGATAAAAAATGCGGTTTTAACAGATGCTCAATTTGGATTAAAAAACAAATTTGGTTGTATAACAAAGTGTTTATTTTGCATGCTATGGTACAGAAACAATTAATTAATGCGAACACATTATATTAGTGTTTTGTTAACTATATAAACTCACTCAGGTACAAACTAATGCATTTAGCGATTAATTATTACTATCCGTGTTACGGTGTATGTATAGTGGAGTTAAACTTTTTGTAACATTTAAGGAACATTGTCTATTTTGTAATGACCTCGGATTATTCCAAGGGAAGAAGTAGAAGTCGTAAACTCTTTCATTTACCTAGGGGTTGTGTTTATCAGCGGTGGGTCATTCATTCTGGCTGCAAATATACTTGTGGGGAATAGGATTTTTATCCCTTTATGCACTTAAGTCTTTAATGTCTTTATTAAAAAATAATAAAGTACCAATTCAAATAATGTTTAATCTATTTGACGCCGTATATGTACTTTATTACTTAAATTACTGTTCTGAAGTTTGGAGATACTGCTCAACTGCTCTGATATTTGATCAGTTTATTAAATAGCATTCTACCAATGTCTGAACAAATAACTCACCTCACGGCGCTTCTGTTCTTCTTGATGTCGATGCGCCGCCTTAAAAAGACAAATTTCAATTAAATAGTATTTTTATCTTTATTTTTCGAAATACATTCGCAATTGCTGTGTATTTAACGAACCAATCAAAAGCACTAACATTCTCGTATACAATACTACTTTTTGTTAATTGCTAAACATTAAGAAAAAAATTATAACTCTATGGCATAAGAGAAAGCCCATCAAATTCAAGCCACATGAACCTACATACGGAAAATGTTAAACCATTGAACGATATTTTTACTGATAGTCTGTTGCGCCAATGGCAATATAAGTTAACCCAATCCAATGCTTTTTATATTCGCAATCGGCCAATCTCATACTTGTTGTTTGTTATTAAGCTGCTTTAAAATAAACTCTCGTTTAAAAATCGGTGAATTAATAATGAAGATGACCCATCTTTTGTTTACGCGTTCAGCTTAAGCGTACAAACCTTTACCTCTTTAACCTGAAACAATCGTTTTAACGGCACCACACAAGAATTATCTTAACAATTTTAGTGGATTCTTTTTTGATAATTATAATTAAATTTACATATAACTCTTCCGAAGAAAAATCGTATGTTACTGATAATAAGACACTTAACTCAACTGCTCAAATTTGGGGGTACGGGGAAATTGGGGTACGAAAAAAATGTGGGTACGAAAAAAAATTGGGTAAGAAAAAAAATTGCAACGAAAACAAACATTTGGGTACGAAAAAAGATTTGGTGGTACTGGGAAGTAGTACCCGTGGACCTCTCGATAAATTTGAAACAGGATGGGATCCAAGCTGCCTTTACCGTTATCAATGGTCCTGGGGTGGGTAATGTGGACATGGATGGTCGAAATAGACCGTGTTGTCATAAGAGATGTTCAGTATTAATTTGAAGTCAATTGGTTGATAAATGAAGAAGTTAATATGTTAAAACAAAAACATTGAGTGGGTTTGGTCTATGTGGGCGGGGAGCCCCAAGGTTAATGAAGAAGTCAATGTAAAATAACCTAAACAAATGAGTGAAAATCTCTGACCCGGTCCCTCCCTAATACCCATCGGCCACTATCTCCTCCTACACTATAAGCACTAGAACCTTGAATAACCACAATATCCCCACGCTTTTAATAAGACTAAACTTAATGCTCTATTTGGTGTATTTATTCAGCAGCCCAGTTTCCTGTAAAAAAAACACATTAAAACACAGGCTCGATGTTTGAATGGAGAACACCCGTAAATAAAAAGTTTACGGGGGACGTGCAGTAAACATATATTATGCTTAACCGATACAATACCAAATCAAATTATAAGTGGTCGGCTTGGTTTTCGCGTGCTAGTTTTCGTTTATAGATTGTTTTAAAATAAATTATATAAACATTTGAAAACTGCGCATAATAAGTAGAAATAGACCCGCACAGTGACTTTTCCAGCATTTCTTGAAGTACAAAACTTTACTTTAAAACACGAGATTATGTATATTAATGCTGTATCTTAAATTGTGATTTCTGTTTCAGTATCTTTATTGATATCATAGTGTTGTTCCACATGGGCTAGATGTGCGTTCTGCAAAAGCATTAACATAATTTTTGAAAGACAAAAACAACACATGCATGATTTTAGAAAATGGTCAATGTGTTGTGAATTGGTACGTGTTAGTAAGTTGTGTATCAACTTAAAAATCAGTGAAGTGCTTTTATGTAAAAATACATAAAACATAAAAGGTAGGTTCTGAACAGCCATAATCAATTATAAAAGGGAAATCGCGTTTCCTTTAAACTCGATGAGTATAATCGACAATTTATAGGATTTTAATAATGGAAACGGAAATAACATATACCTTTTGTTGGATATAGTTTGATTATTTTATAAAATTACATACGTAAAAAATATCATAACCGAAACCATTAATAAAATAAAATAAAAACGAATTACATTTATAAATACAAAAGAAGCAACATTTATGTTTGTGTATTCCACATTGAACAGTATGTATATCGTGCATATCGTTGATTTAGCGTCCATGCTTTAAGGATTTAATTTTTTTAAGGAAATTCATTAAATGCATGATAATGCTCTGTACTATGTGGCGTATGATGGCGAGTATGCTTATGATTTAATGCGGACTTAAATAAAGTGCAATTGTGAGCGTTGAATTTAAATATAAATAAAGAAATTGTAGTTTATTGTTACATTTTATGTCACTTAAATGTAATGGAAAGAAAAAAAAAACAAGTCTCTAAATAAATAAGATGTTAACACAATATATTTGATGTAAACTTATTTTAATGATATTTGTCTTAAGGGGTAAATAATATCAGTGAACATCATTATTAATGTCATTACACAAAATCACCATTTCTATATAAACATATATGTCCGTGACTTAACAGAATTGTTTCCCGATTTGCTCCGTTTCAAAAGGAGTAATCACGTGATAGTCAAGATAGTCAAGATGTCCATGACAAGACACGCCGTTGTATACAATGTCTTGTGTTGGTGCTCACTTTCCAGCCATATCATTGCTCCAGTAAAAATTCAAGAATAAAATTTAAAACAGAAAACAAAGGTGACCCTCAGCAGGACTCAAACCACAGACCACTGGCGTCCTGGAGTAAAAACGACTTAAACCACTCGGCCATCCTACCTGATAAATATTAGATCTATTTTATACTTTATATAAGCAATCCTCGTAGTTTCACAAAAAATAACGACAACAACAGAACTCTCAAAATTATTAATTCGTTTCGCGTTGCAACGCTTTATAATTTTCTTTTTTTAAATCGTCAAAAGATGCATATAACTGCTATTTTAGAGCATGGTTAATGTTCAGTATTACGGTTGACTCACAAATATCATAACTAAAACGGAAATTTGCGAATCAGAAAGAACTTTTTTTCAGTTTTGTCAATTTACCCAAACGTGAAAAGGCCCCTTTATTGTCGTATAATTCATAATCGCGTGCCATCACGATAAATGGCGATAGTATTGTACTTCCTCAATCTGGTAATATATTTAATATTCGAAACTTTTTGTAGATACTTAATCGTTAATGATAATACTGTACAGTGCTGATCAACGTGCTAAGTACTAGAGTATTTCGTATTAAAGTTATAATTTGATAAAATGATACGGACGCATGCTTGCGGCAAACATAAAGCTTACTTTCAATATAAGATGGCATTAACGATAACATTATAGGTTATGAAAAAAGTATTTTAATTAAAACAGCAATAATTTAACTAATAAATGATTGAGATTGAAGTTTCTCAACAACATGATCGTATATTATATAAATTTTGAAAATCACTTATTTATGCATGGCGAATTTTAACAATATACGCATGCTTTAAGTATTTCACTGAAAAAAAAATGTTCTACATGAAAGATTAGAAAACTCGAAGTTTAGTTTTCAATACACATCAATATATTAACTTCAATTCAGAGCTTACTGTATTCGGTATTATAAACTATAGTACTTTTTTGCGTAACAAAATGCTGCTAAAGTTAAATCAAATTTACTCACCTCAAAGTCAAGATCGAGAAAAACCTGAAATGTAAATCAATTCATTTAATCATACGACCAATCACAGAAACGTTACTAAGACGATGTACTAAAGCCGTAAAGGACTATCTACTGTATGATCTAGGCAATTATGACGCAAAAAATAAATACGAAATGATTTCAGTACGATCCTTTTAACGTCATAGTAACAATTGACATGTCATGACCCGTGCAAACGCACTTGAATGTCCAATCACCGTTTTAACCACTTTGACACAGTGAATAGTTGGAAACCGGCTCTTCAATAATATGGAAACTACCTATCTGATGTATCTGAAAACGCAGACGACATTTTATGCAACAATGGTATTTCAGTGCACATTATAACGTTTGGTATCCTCCATTGTTTTGAAAGGATTTAGTATGTGTCAGCTCAGTTTGCAACCTTAGATTTGAGTGTTTTTGCATTATTTTCTAAAAGATATCAAGCCATATCTAGTTACATTTCATCTAATACAAATAGCATGTCGCTCAAAGTTTTGTTTTTACCAAAGCATGCATGGTAACCCATTGGATAAAATGTTGTAGGTTTAATTATTGAAATTCATGTTGCAAGGATCTGTATCATTATATTTATTCCAGAAAGGAAAACAACAAAATAAACAAGTAAATTGACAATATATTTTGTTCATATTGTGTCTTAATTGACTTTTATTTCTGACTTAACAGATAATGTTTCATCTTTGAATAATACAAAAACATTTTTAATGATATTCATGAATGTGAACACTTGGGGACTTTTCTAACGCATCACTTTTCAAACTTGAATATCTCAGTTATGAGTAAAGATATTGATTTCAAATTTTACATACGATCATTTGACTACATTCTATGCAAGATTACGATACAATCATACATCCGTGACGATTAGACGCTTGAGCACCTGGGGTAGGTGTGGTTCCATATTTTTGCACGTGGAAATGTTGAAACGCGTTTTAATTCTAGTTTTATTTCTATTTTATTATTTTGGTGGGTTCTTACACAAGGAAATCATAAAATTAATTTTAAAACAATAAAGCTCGTATGAATATTCAGGAGCGCAATCGCGCACTTTGCATTTTACAGGCTACCTTTCCCACTTGCTTAAGCGCCCGATCGTCACGGATGAATTATTTTATCGTTAGCTTGCACATATTGTACGCCCATTGTCAATTAAAGGGACATTTTCATTGTTTAACTGTCCCGTGCCTATATATTTTAATTGATACTAAATGTGCTAAGTTTTGAAGCTGTTTTGGACAGACAAAGATTGCTGTTACCCGAACACAGCACTTTTTACCGAATTAAAATGCTAGACTTCTGGCATACAGAATTTGATAATAATCTAACTTGATTCTTTTACAGAATAAACCATGAACTAAAGCGATTTTTATAAGCACATGTAGCAATTGGCATAATTTCTCTGTTTCATTGAGAATGTAGTCTGTGTATTTTCATTAATGGATTTTATTATAATATAATAGATACAGCCACTGCAATTATAAAACATCGACCAATTCATAGTTTAAACAGATATTGAGCAACAGACTAGGCATGAAATTGTTCTCTAAAAGAGATTCACACTGTAAGATACGTTAACTTTTGTAGTGGCATACATTGCCAAAATATCAGTCCAGTCTGGCTTACATGGGATGATTTTGAACTCATAATGCATAATGTATATATAAAACTATTTTTTTCAGCTTAAACTAGCAAGCATCTTAAAAAAGGAGTTTAGTTGACACTAATGTTAAATGTAAGATACGTTAACAATTTCATGTTTTTTGCAGTTATTTCAGCAAGTGGTTTTGTTTAGACTTTTAAAACCATTAAACTACTAGAGAAAGGCAAGTCAGTCATTCATTGATATGTTTTTGTTCTAAAAAGTGCTTTCTGCAATGCATGATATACTTTTGTAAGATACGTTAAAAAGCAGTACAATCCTTTTCCCAAAATATGAACCATTATCTGCACACATAAACTGCAAATTATTTCACTGTAAATGAGATACTAATATACTGATGTAATGACAGCAATATTTTGGAAGCACACTATACATGACAGGAAGCCATCCCTGATCTCGTTTATTTTATATATATTTATTATAACTTTTATGATAAATTATTCCTTAAAAGGCAAAGTAATACGGAAAAACTTATCATGGGTATTATAATATATCATTCCTTAAATTAAATGAATAATATATCTTTGGATAGTTGTCAATTTTGTAGCTTTAATTTGAAATGATATAATATATAACGTATCTTACAGAGTATATTATATATACGATTTTGTAGTGACTGTCATGTTTTATTGATAGCACACACAATATACCCACATCCGATTTTTCATCATTCAAAGTCTCAAGTTTCAATTGATTGCAACACAATTTCACTAACTACAAGTTGGTTTTTAACTTGTTTTAAAAATGAAAATGTCCCTTTAATTGACAATGGGCGAGTAGCACATCGCACATTTTAAGTGTTCTTTGGAATTATGTGCATTGCTCATATCAACACTATCTGCTTAGGAATATAATAATGCAGTTAAAGTAGTTGTATTTTCTCATTTAGTTGATGTTTTCAATGGCACACTTGATCATTGTGCATAGTTAATCTCGAGTTAATACATTCTTACTAAAGCCTTGGTCTCAACCAATTGCGTAAGACGAAGACGGAGAACTAGATGCACGATTTTGAGATTACAAAGCAAGCGTATGATGACAACGTGTAAAGAACGTACGCGGCTGACGCACTTTTGTTAAGTATTAAACGACTTATGTGGGTCTGTGTATGATGCGATAGACTTGCGCGCATCACGTGTCATATGTACGGCGATTGCATAGTCTGACAAGCGGATATATATCGGCGTGTATGCCACTTTATGTTGCAGTCAATGGCAGTCCGGGGTTTTCACTTGTGATTAAGTTAACGTATACATGTTGACAAATGCATGGTTCAATGTGTTATCTGGATGTAAGATAGTTCCATATTGCTGTGACCATGACCCGAGTTTATACTGAAAAATAACGCAGACAAATAATGAACGATCAGTGGAATAGCTTATTTGCAAGAATTGATCTGGCACTGACCATTAAGCATGAACAACTTAAGGTTGCATGCGTTATCAGGATTTTATTTCGCATTTAATCAATTGAAACATACCTTACTACGTTTAATTTAATTGTCTCATTTATTTAGTGCAAAACGTGCATGAACGAAAATAAATGTTTAATAAGAGTGAATTTTCTGGTTTTGTTCGTCGTTGACACAAACGTTCTTTGTAAAAAATAGAATTTCCAGTGACTGCGACGGACGGTAAACAAAGTCCATTTAATATTATATATGTATCCTGTTGCTGACCTGCTTTTGGAAAACGAAAATCCATTTACTCATTGGTAATAACATATAAATGTTAAGTCGTAAGGAACGCATTGCGGGACAGGACCACGCCATAAGGTAATCCGTAGGTGTTGTTTTTCTCTAATATTATACGTGCTGCAGGGGATAATGAACTTTATTAAAAGTATAGCTTTGCTTAACATAAATTATCACCGATGAACATATATTTTTGTTATTAGGCAACGGTTGGAATTTTACTTTGCTGTCTTGCTGTTGATTTTTATATACATTTTTAATTTTTAAAAAGCTGAAAAAGTTTTTTTTTTAAATCTCTTAACACGTAGCTTTGAAGGTACACAATCAAACAAAATTATATTGATTGATTTTTACAAATGACTTGATGGAACAATATAATATGATACGACAGTCACCCCTGCCTTAACACACACACACACACACATACACACACACTTAGGTCACAAAACAATACCATACTTGAAGGTTCAGTGTTAAGTATAACAATTCACGCTGAAGACACTGACCAAATCATAATTGTGCACAACATACACATATTTGCAATTGATATTACTCATAGGACAATGATTGTATGAATGTTCAAAGGTCGTATAGAAGAATTGAAGCACCATGATTTGTCAATAGTATAATGTATATTCAGCATGTAATAATTTGACATTATTTTAATAATACAATTTTAAGGCTGGTTTGGCATATCTTACAGACCTCACACTTCCCTGATTGTTCATGATTAGTACATAACATTTATTTATCGACGTCCTTGATACATCCGCCGCAAATTTTACTATGGTGCTCAGGATCTGCGTCGTATGAACTTATTGTTAATGTGGTACTTTTACAATTTTATTTTAGTTTATTAGTCTATTGATTAATATGCTTGAACGTACTAAACATTTGTGAAGCGATTACATTTAATTGTACAACATTTTACTTACATAATTGAAGATGTGCACGACATGCCCAATTATCACCACACGCTATCTCCGATTGAACGTAAGAATAGGAATGCCAGTATTATTATTTTCGTTTAATTTATCAATGAACTTGTCGAATGCGATCACATCTTTGAATAAGCGAATAATTGTTGCATAATAATTGCTCATTTGTCTATAAGCAATACTCAATGTGTATGTTTATAGTAATTTATTTCCTTAACATCATAACTCCAAACCTTACTGAATTAAAACAGAAGGGCCAATATGGGTCTAGTTCGCTCACCTGAGAGGAGTCGGTTCATTGAATCTTTGTCAAAAATATGACCTAGTGATCAAGTGTTTAAGCCAGATAAGTCAGATACGATTATTACTTTGATTTGCATCAAGAAAATCATTCTCTTAAAATGCTCAAGTATTAGGTTAACAAGCTGCGTTTGTGAAACACTATATATTTGGCATTTGACCTTGAAGGATGAACTTGACCTTTCACCAATCAAAATGTGCAGCTCCATGAGATACACATGCATGCCAAAACTCAAGTTGCTATCTTCAATATTGCAAAAGTGATGGTCAATGTTAAGGTTTTACGCAAACCAACCAACAAATTTGACCTTGAAAGATGACCCTTACATTTCACCACTCAAAATGTGCAGCCCCAAGAGATACACATGCATGTAAAATATCAAGTTGCTATCATCAATATTTTAAAAGTTATGGTCAATGTTAAAGTTTGACGCAAACCAACAAACCGACCAACAAACCAACAGACAAGGCAAAAACAATATGTTTCCGGTATAGACTGGGAGACATAAAAATCATTTCATTAAGGACAGTTATAGTTGATAGACGAACGGACAGATGGAAAAAGGAAAGTGAAAGGCATCAACCTCATATTGTCTCTATCTACATGCTGCCTTTTGACAGGCTTATTAAATGTTACACACCAAGAAAGAGTTTGTACAAATATTATGTAATCACAAAAAGGAGATACGTTAAGAACACAGAATGAAAACCACATGTTTTCACTATATACATATAGACAAAACTGCCCCGCCCACTGGCGGCCATGTTTTTTCACCGATCTTGACCATTTCCGAACTCGTCCGAGATACCAAATAAAACCAATGTTTTGACCAAGTTTCATGATGATTGGGCAAAAGATGTGACTTCTTGACTGTTCACAAGCCTGTTTTACAATTTAAATATAAGGAAAACTGCCCCGTCCTCTGGCGGCCATGCTTTTCATCGGAACGGAACCATTTTTGATCGTAACTCACGTATCTAAGAAAATAATGTTCTGACCAAATTTCATGAAGATTGGACCAAAAGTGTGACTTCTAGAGTGTTTACATGTTTCACTATATACATATAAGTATAGAGAAAACTGCCCCGCCCCCTGGTGGCCATGTTTTTTCACCGATCTTAACCATTTTCAAATTCGTCCGAGATATCAATAAAACTAATGTTTTGACCATGTTTCATGATGATTGGGCAAAAATTGTGACTTCTAGATTGTTTACAAAATTTCTCTATAGCCAAATAAGGAAAACTGCCCCGCCCACTAGCGGTCATGTTTTTCAAAGGACCAGAACCACTTTTGAACTCAACCAACATTTCATAAGGACAAACATTTTGACAAAGTAATATGAAGATTTGGCATGAAATGTGACTTCTACCGTGTTTACAAGGTTTTCCTTTTTTGACTATTGACCTAGTTTTTGACCCAGCATGACCCAGTTTCGAACTCAATCGAGGTATCATTGGGACAAATCTTCTGACCAAGTTTCATGAAGATCGGACGAGAAATATGGCCTCTAGAGTGTTTACAAACCAAATGTGGACGGACGAACGACGGACGGACGGACGACAGACGGACGGACGACGGACAAAGACCTAATCTAAATGCTCACCCGAGCAATCAGGTGAGCTAAAATGTATTCTTATATTTTGGCATATGTTATGTTATTTACTGTGTATTTAATGAGATAAACAAAAAAAGGTAATATTTTGAAATAAATTGACATATTATTTTATTCCTTAAAACAAGCGTTTCACAATAAAAAGAAGTGAAACTTAAGCACGTGGAGCAGTATAACATTCTTATTATATACAATGTGTTGGTCATTTACAAGCCTAAACTCCTGATTCAATGTGGTCAGTAATACAAGCTGTGTTTATGAACTTTAAACTTTCACCATTTTTTTATCCGGGCATGGTGCTATTATAACTGGACAAACATTATATCATTCCATTTAATTCCATTCAAATGATGTTCGCATACTTGAAACAAATAATTAGAAATTTCAAATAACTGGGTATTTGATAGAACGTTTAATGTGTACAGATTTTGACAGTTGTTATTTGGTAATATTATTAAAATTAAATTTCAATTGATTAGATTATGTTGTTTAGATGCGTTTTAAGAAGTTTCTAGTTAAACAAATGTAAGTGAAAGATAAGGTTCCATTTAATGAATTAAATATAGTTATTGTTTGTTGTTATGATAGTTCAAAAAATGTTTGTAAAGTCATTTATTGGGATTTACTTATATTCGGCCTTGTATAAATATATCTACACATTTTTAAATGCTCGCATCCGATTAACTGCATATTTACATTGACATTTTGTCTTATAAATGTGTGGTTTTCAATGTTAGCTCGGATCTTTTCCAGCCGGAAGTGAATGTCTGGGAAAGTGGCATTTTGTTTATAGATTGTATTAAAAGTTTTGATGTAAATGTAGTAATTTTTCATATCTATAGGTTTATGGGTATTTATATATTCGCGACTCTCTAAAATGTTCGCTCACTATTTGTTCCCAGTTTGCACCGTCTGCATAGGGTTAACCTTTTTCAGATATAGAAAGCTTCACATTCATATTCAAACTTGGTTATTATTATGTCAATGTGTGTAGAACAGGCAAAGACAACCACGCATTTCCAGCACTGGTGGAAAGCAATCATAATTGTGTATGTGAGTGAATATAAATACGACTCATCGTTTTTGTTTGTAACAGAAGACATTTTGGAATAAAAAATAAAATGAAACATCAGGCAAATGTAGGACAAATTACTTAATTACTTCAGTATGACATAACGCCGAACTCGGGCAGAAATCGAGCGTGTTACTGGTCGTTGTAAAAGCCTATATCGGGACGACTTAACATGTTTGCTAAGCGCAAAACATTCCATTAAGTTTCTGAATGATAATTTTTTTGGGATAATGCCGATCTCAGGCAGACATCGAGCGTGTTATAGGCAAATGTAAAATCCAAAATCGGGAGGACTTAAAATGTTTGCTAAGCGCAAACCAATTCGTTAAATGATACTTTATATGGGATGTAATCTCTTTTAGTGCTATTTGAATTTGGATACTATGAGATCGATCTTCGGACCAACTGCAAGGTTGTTTGCTGATTATGCACTGAAATGATCTTTCTAAGGCGCTTACTCCCTTTTGTTCATTTAAGTGTGCATGTATATGTTGTGTTGCTCGCTTCATAAATGGAAATATTTAAATATATTTAACGCGTTTTTGGCGACCGTTAATACAGTTAAGACTGATTTTGTTGAGCGATTTTCGGCACATCTCACATCGTGGATCACCTTCGGGGTTCCAGCTGGGGTGATTTTCAAAGTTATATGCTATTACTATTATATAAGTATTTTTACCGTATATTTTACGGAATAGTTTAGAATGGTTTCTAGTTGTGTTTTCATCATTACGATGCGCAGATACTCATTGTATATGGTGTAATTGATGTTCAAATAAATATAACTTAATGACAGACGATTGATTATGACAGTCCTGATCGATTTTTTATTTCAGTGAATGGTTTACCATGTTTGATATCTATTGCTACCCAAGTGCCTTGTATGTTGTATCTTTGTATTAAACGTATAGGTTCTTGGTGTAATTGAACACCACATGACGATTAAGTTTGTTATACTTTTGGTTTGTAGCTATGTTTTAAGTAGCGTGTCGTTATGCAGAGAGTCGACAATAATAATGATTGTATTTTCTCAACTTGACACAATAACACAATTGATAATCGTCCGTTTTTCCTCAAGAGGTAATACACTCTTACTTAAGCCTTGCTAGCAACCCATAGCGTAAGATGCAGACCAAGCACAATTTGCACGATTGTGATGTCACACAACAAAATTATGATCAAAACGTATGAAGTATGCACGCGACTGCCGCACTTTTAGTAAACGACTGAATGGGGCGTGCGCATTATGAAACAGATGTGCTCGCATCGTGTGTCATGAGCACGGAGGTTGAAGGTCTGACGCGCTGTGAACTATGGGCGTGTAAACCACTTTATTTTCCCAGTGAATCAGCGAAAAACGTTATTAATGTAATCACACAAACCGTCATTTATATGTAAACAGACATATCCGTGACTTTGCAGGATGTTTTCTCAATTTAGTTTAATTCAAAAGGGGGTTATCATGTGATAGTCAAGATGGTGACATCCCTGCCGAGACAGGTATTTTTCGCCGTTTAATAGCCTTAATTACTTGTGTTTAATGTTTAACTGCGTCTCAATTCCCAGCCATATCAGTAAGAAAGAAATAAGCGTTTATTTCGTATTAATATTCGCTGTATATCTCGACATTACTCGCTACGAATTATTTTTGCTGGAGCTCTTCTTTTTTGATCCTGCTTAGAAATTTCAGAGCGAGAAAAGTCAAGACATAGAGCGATTGTTAACGAACAAAAATATGCTGCTACAGTAAAGTCAAATGTATTCACCCAATAATAAAGGTTCTGGAGTGAAAAACTAAATAGTTGAAAAATACTATCACAGTTAGACAATTTACTTGAGGATTTTCCACTTTTGATCTAAGCAATCATGACAAAATGAATAACTACAAAATAATTTCAGTAAAACCATTTTACAGTCATATAACGATTTATAAGCCATGACTCGAGCATAAGCATCCGTCATTTCAAAGTTTTAACCACTTTGACACGGTGAATAGTTGAGAACTGGATCTTCAATATATTGGAAATAACCCATCTTATCCCGTGGAACATAACTCGAATTATTATGCAACAATGAAATATTTCAATGCACACTATAACGGTTGATATCATCTATGGTTTTGAACGGATTTAGTATGTGTCGGCTCAGTGTGCAACCTTATATCATTGTCGATTTGCATTATGTTTTAACAATCTCAAAGCCATATCAAGTTACAGTTCATCTAATACAAATCACATGTCGCTAACAATTTTAACCAAAGTATGTATGATGAGCCTTTCGATAACATGCTGTGTATTTCGTTTTGAAATTCGTGTTTTCATGGATCTTAATAATTGCCTTTCAATCCAAAAAAACAACAACAAAATAAACTAATAACGAGTAGCACCTCGCAAGTTTTTATTGTACTTCGCAATTGCGTTCTTTGCTCATTTCAACATTATCCGCTTAGAAATGTTAATGCAGTTCAAGTAGTTGTCAATTGAAATGAGTTATATGTGTTGATAATTTCATCTTAGCTGGTGTTTGTCTAAGCTCTTTGACAAAAATGCTGTTTTTCCTAAATTCACCTATTTAGTTAATTTATTATAGTTTTGTAAAACGTTATTAATTAAATCGGTAATCTGAAGTCTCTATAACATTGACAGATTGGTTGGTAAGTCGGTTACAGATTAACTAACAACGTACACGTACATGCCGATCAAAATATACACATCATTAAGTAGAGTCTCAAAATTAAGAGAATCGACAAATACTTATTGTATTTTTTCGTAAACATAATGTTTTCAATAATATAATTTATAGTTGAGCTTATTTCTTCTTGAAGTAATATATTGTCACTTTAGCCTTGCTAGCAACCCATTGCATCAGATGCAGACTAGAGAGCAGGTGCATGATTTTGAGATTACACAACACAGGTTATTTGAAAACCTGTGAAGCTGTTGAAAAGCTGACGCCCATTTAGTAAATTGTATACGACTCAATTGTAGGTGCGCAAGAAGAGATACTTGTGTGCGCATCGTGTGGCATAAGCATTGCAGTTAAAAGATCTGACGTCCGGTTATTTTTGAATGTGTATGCCACTTTATGTCTCAGTTAACCGCCATAACAAGAGTATGGGGTGAAAGGGAATTTCAGAATCTATCAACTTTATGATGAATAACGTAATTCATGCGATTATTTGAATTACGAAAATTTGTGAAGTGGACGTTGTTGCTCGAGATTTTTTATTACCTTATACTTGTTGACCAATACGTGACAAATGTGTTATCAAGATACGTTTAATACAGTTCCATCTCGCTGTTAACAAGAGCCCATTATATTATGTATGAAAACAACACAGACATATAATGACCGAGCAGTTGTATAGGTAGCTTACCAGTATTAATCTGTCAATGACCATTGAGTCATGAAACATTGATTGAAACCTTACAAGCATACTTTTTAATTTAGATTGTATTATTATATTCAGTCAAGATGTCCTTTCAATACTTGTCTTGCTGTTGAACTATCAGAATAGTTTTGACGCAGCAACTCACCTGTTCAACCAACTGTTTGACCAACACATATATGTTTTAAACTATTTGCGCCTTTGTACTGTCAGTCTTAAATTACTGTCAGAAGTTTGGCGATACAATTCAGGAAATACTTAAGAAGAAGTGCACGCAAAGTTTTGGTATCGGTTTATTAATGTAAAATCCTCTACAAATACGCATGCATTGTATAGCAAATCGGGTAGATTTCCATTTTACATCCAAAGATATTACAGAATGTTTTAGCAGAATGTTTAAATTATTTATAATGATTCAATTGGTTAAATGATAAAATTATGTGTAAAATACCATTTTAAATGAAAAGGTAAATAACATAAATAACAACATCACGCATGAGCTGGGCCTACCAGGTTTGTGTTATACTTCAATCCTCTGGTTTACAAGAAATATGTTTAAATCAGAACTATGTTAAAATAGAAACATTCATCACTATGCTAACAACCCAACGTCCTAATAAAAATGGTAGCGGTCAGAATTAGACGACTAAACGTCGCTTGATGCGTAAATTATAGAGATATTAAAGTTAAGTTTGAAAAAAAAGCATATATAAGCAAGTTGGATAATAAGAAATACAGAAATATATATTGGACAAATTACACTTATCATCCTAGTAAAACTGTGAATATCGTTATTAATGTTCTCACACAATAAACGCAATTATATATATAAACAGACGTACTGTGACTTTTCAGGATGTGTTTCCAATTTGCTTTGTTTCAGAGGGGGTAATCGCGTGATAGTCAAGATGATGACGTCCATGTCGAGACAAGTATTTCCCGCCGTTTAATATATTTTATTACTTGTGTGTAGTTTTTAAATCTTTTCATCTTGCCAGCCAAATCAGTAAGCAAGGGATTAGAGTTTTTTTCGCATTATATCGTTGTATATCTCGAAATTACTCGCTACGAATTGTCTTAGCCGAATATCTACTGTTGTGATCCCGCTACGAAATTTCATAGCGAGGAAAAAAAGAAAAAAACTATGCTGCTTAAGTTAAGTAAAATTTATTCACCGTCGCTATATCTCCGACGGTACAGGTCTGAGATAAAATAAAATATCGTTAAATCATGCTGTCACGGTTTAGTTATATAGTACGGAATCCGGATAGTGTCATATATAGTCTCGCACTTCTTTCATCAAGGGCGACACTAGACACACGAAGCGATACTTGATATTTTTCTTCACAGTCGCGGCGACGCATGATATTTTTCTTGCCAGTCGCGGCGATACTTGATATTTTTATTGACAGTCGCGGCGACGTACGATATATTTAACACGATATATCGCCTTTGTGTTCAAATATCGCTGTAATAATATCGCCTGTCCACTGTCAGGTTTTTTTAAAACGGTGTTACAGTAATTTTTAACCATTTATTATTAATATTGCTGCCATCGACACACGTAAAAAAGATTATTCTAGCATTAGTAAACCGAATACATATTAATTTATTTTCATAATAATTTTGATATATATTGACAAGGGTATATGTTTAAAACTATTCCGAAATTTGAACAATGGGGTAAAATTTCTATCAATTTTAAGATAATATATCATTATAATCTGTATCACTTCCAATAGGATTGCAGATTTATAGATAACGTTTAACTTCAAGTAAGACATCAATATGAAACCAGAAGATTTCATTTTAGTACATGTGTAATCATCATTTATAGGTTATCCAGATTATTGACGAGCAACATTAATGCTCAGTCTAATGATACATTAATTAGACGGTATTTTTGTTGCTGGTATTGTTTTACTTTTTAATATCTTTTATAATGCTTTATCAAATAAATTATCGGCATAAATAAAACTGCATACAGTGCAAACAACAATTTTATAATATTCATATTGGCTAAAAAAAACGCCTTTAAAGGGCGAACAAAGTTTGTTTCATATTGCTTAACAGGGTTCCAGATATATGATAAATGTCTATTATATAATTATATTCAGATAAAGTTCACGCTGTTACTTTTGTGCATGTCAAATATAATTTTAACAAAAGCACGTAATGCACGTTGAACCGTATAATCGAACAATAATTGATTGAAAAATAAAATATCGTGAATCGCCGCGACTGTCGCACAAAATATCGTGTATCGCTTCGTGTGTCTAGTGTCGCCCTTTGAACGCGAAGCGATACTTTATTTATTTTTTACAGTTGCGGCGAAACACGATATTTTTTTTTGACAGTCGCGGCGAAACTTGATATTTGTATTGACAGTCGCGGCGACGCACGATATCTTTAACGTCGTGACTGTCAAGAAAAATATCAAGTATCGCTTCGTGTGTTTAATGTCCCCCTTGATGAAAGAAGTGCGAGAATATAGATGGCACTATCCGGATTCCGTAATATAGACAATATAATAAAGGATTATCTACTTTATGATCTTAGCAATCATGTCAAAAAGAATAAATACAAAATACTGTCAGTAAAATCCTTTTTAAGTCATATAGCTATTTATAAGCCATGACTTATGCAAAAGCATCCGTCTTATCAACGTTTTAACCACTTGAACACACTGAATAGTTGATACATGTTGATAATATTTGCATATAAACTGGTATTTGTATTTTCTCGTTTAGTGCATGTTTAGTGCACGCAATGTATTAGTGTGTTAATTTCGTCCATAGATTATACAATCTCACTTAAGTCTTGGCTTCAACCGATTGCGTCAGACGCAGATCGTGGATCATAGAACGATTTTGAAATTACAAAACACAAGTATGATTACAACTTAAAGAGATCACGAACACGGCTGAGCCACGTTTGTTAAGTTTAAACGACTCAAGTTGGGTCAACGCATGTTGCTATAACGGTCGTAACAAGAGGTTATATATATATATAAACAAACATTTGAAAAGCGGACAAAGTGGCTGGAGATTTTTAAAGTGCCTTCTACATATTGACAAATACATGGAAAAATATGCAATAAAGGTATGTACTCAAGATATGTTTTATTGTTTTATTATTGTTCGCTTACGACTCAGTGCTTGTATCGGAATTTAAAGACGGCATACAAAACTTAACTGTATGCATTCATATTTTCAATAATGTACTCTAACACAAGATATCTAAAAAACTAGCGTGATGCTATTTTGAAAATAGGGCATGTGTAAACGACGCATTATTGTATAATAATCGAGAAGTAGAAGTCGTTAACTTATTCAATTTCCCTAGGGGTTGTGTTTACCAGCGGTGGGTTATTCGCTCTTACTGCAAAAACACTTGTGGAAAAAAGGATTTGCTCCCTTTATACACTAATGTCTTTAATTAAACATAACAAAGTACCAATACATATCATGTTCAAACTATTTGCGCTTATGTACTATGAGTCTTAAATTACTGTTCAGATGTTTGGCGCTAAAATCAAGGAGATACTTTATAAAGAGAACACACACACTTTTGTAATGGGTTCTTAATGTAAAACCATCTATAAATACGCATGCATTGTATAGAAAATTATGTGGATTTCCAATTTGCATCAAAAGATGTATTAGAATATTTAAATTATGTATTATGATTCAAACGGTTAAATGATACACTTATTTTTTAAATACCATGTTTAATGATCACATAACATAAATAACAACATATGGCATGAGCTGGGCCCGACAGGTGCGTTTTATATTTCAATGCTCGCGGTTACAAGAAATTGGTTAAATCGGACCTAGGTTAAAATAAAAGCATTCATCCTTAGGCTAAGAACCCTACGTCCTGATGTATATTGTATCCATTGGCGGTTAGGACTAGAAGACTTAACGTCTCTGGATGCGTATATTATAGAGATATTAAACAAACGTTTGAAAAATCAGCATAAATAAGCCAGTAAGATAAGCAAAATGTCATCACAAAAAAGCATTAATGTTTTATAAACAGACGTATTCGTGGCTTTTCAGTATGTTTTTCATGATTTGCTTCTTTAATGAGGGGGTAATCACGTGATAGTCAAGATGGCGACGTCCATATACAGAGACGTTTGGTTGCTATAGATATTAAAGAAAAACCTACAATCAGGATCATGCATCAACTTAACATGTATGTAGTCAGTATGTAAAAGGAATGTAAGGTATGAAACTTTCTGTGTCCGTATAAGGCCAAATTAACAAGTTATGTCAGTTTTTTATACTGTCGTGATTTTTATTCATAGCTTAACTCTGCATACTACCATTGCAATATATACATGATGTTTGTAAATGAAACGTATAGAGGTAATATTCTTACTCCGACAACATTACGCCGGTTTGGTTTAATTCTGACAAAACTATTGTTATTCTAATGTTTGTATGCATGTATATACATGTAATCAATGGAGCATATGGAATTTCAGTTTGTGAAGTAACTTTAGGGTTGATAAACCAGTTTTGATAGAGTACCTGGTTTGATTTCCCACTTTAAAAAGTTTAAGATCTGTAACGAAGCCGTATATAATGCATCGCAAATGTATTGAATATCCACACTTTAAACTAACCTTTTGATTAAACGATCTAGACTGGACAGCCTAATAGGTATACGTTGGCGTTGATTATTGGGTGCATATTAACCAAATTCAATTTACACAATTTAAAAAGAAGCTATAGGCACAAATATGTTAAACATGAAACTACATAAATTCCTTCCTTACGGATATCTTACCGATCAAAAAAGCAAATAAATGCATTCAAATGCGCAAAACAGTGTTAAATTACTTTCTATCGTTTAGTTTCCTTGTGATAAAGCTAGTACGAATTAAAAGACGTAATGAAGGTATATGGAGCTCGATATGGAAATATAGGGACAAAATCAGAAATACAAAAGTTATTTTAAAATATTTGTCAGAAAAATATTCGGTTCCTATGGTTACGAAAACATAAAGTAAATATATATGTGACCTTGAAATGTGTGTTTAAGAATGCATTTTAGATTATTACGCTATAATCTTCAATTAAAAACAAACAATTAACATTAACATAATACTGCACGGTTTCGTATCAGTGTACATATCTATACACAAGCATCCTGTTGTTATCCATACTATAATTGATATGCATTTCTGATTGTTTGCCTAAAAGGTCAGTGCGTATTATGGTAAGAATATAGTCACAAACAAAAGCTAAATTTATAGATTTAAAGTTGTATTATTATTTTGATTGATTATGAATAAGCCATGCCTTTGTGAACAAATTATTAAATACATAAGTATACTATAAAACACGTTTTACAGGTAATTGTTGCATTTTTCCTAGCAGATGGTAACACACATACGTCTTGTGATAAAGCTTTGAAAACTTCGGTATTTCGTTTTCAGAAAAAAAATAAAACAGTCTTTGTTCATTCAATTTTGTATGTGTGTTTTATCATCTATCCTTGTTTATCCTTAACAATAAACTTCATCTATGTCATGGATTGTTAATAAAATACAACGCATTATTTGTTTACCAAACTGTTGTGTCATGTGTGTGCTGATAATAAGGGCTTCAGAAGATGTGTGTGGGCTGTCGTAAATTGCCTCAGGTAAGTTTCACTTGTGATCTTGTATCGGTAAGTGACACTTAGTGTAAACACTTCAAATTTAGTTCAATATTTATTGTATAATAAAATTTAATACATCAAATGTTGGACTGGTACAAACACGATGTTTGTGGTTAAAAATCGGGTAATTTCGAGCAAGAACAACCTATGTTGTAAATCGTTACAGATTTTAGTGCTTTTTAAGTGCGGTACATACATATATACGGAGATAATAAATTACTTGTATGAGTCACCATTTCTGTAGACGAACCGATAAGAAACAATGTCACCGGACCATGGTTCGAACAAAAAGAGTGTCGGAGTAAAGGAATATGCGTTTTAATGAAACCTACGTAAGCAGAGTGATCGCGTATGAAGGAATTGGTTTACTACAATCCATAAATCGTTATTTGTTAAGGGATTTATTTGCAACGATTGCTAAGTCAGACCTTAATGATTTACATAGAACATATATGCAGACAGCGAGCAAACATAAGTAGGCGGACACAAACACAATATCAGACACAGAGTTTTGTCTTGAATTCAATCCAGATGACAACATGCGCCTGCAATCTATAATCTCATATTACGTTATTAGAGTTACCATTTGTAAAATATTTTTAGATTTTAATATTACATGATTGATACGAAGTTTTTCATGTATTATAGACGTGGTAATTTAGTGATCTTTAAAATATAATCTAAAGGACTCTGTGTAAACTGATATCAGTTTTTTGAAACACCACAAATAACATAAAATTATTATAATATAGCATACAACTTATAAAACTATTTTTATATTTTGGCATCATTTCTAGCAGCAACATCACATATGCTTGTGTATGTCATAGTTACATGTCGATCTCAAATCTTATTTTTTCGCAAACGTATATTGATGATGACACTTAACAAATGTATTTCTTGCGATAATATTGTGCTATGCGTTTCACTCACTCTGGGCTAAGTGACTAAGGACGCCGTGTGCCGTCATCAAGCACTTACAAACGAGCGTTGCGTAATAAAATTGGCCGCATTTGTACAAAGGATTCAATAACGTTTACGTCACAAATAGGCGACAAAAGGTCGATAATCGCAACGTATTTTTTAAATTGTGATGTTATATGCTATGTTGTTTTTTTCATTCGTCGCTGTAGGACTTGTTTCGTGTTTTTTCAGCAGGCACTGTATCTGATTTGCTGAGAAAATAACAGCTTGCTGGCCCAAGACGTCGATGGGGTTATTATTAGATAGGAATAATCAGATTGATGACGATTGTGTTTTTTTAAATGAACGGACATACAATGCTGACATAAAATAGATGATCATTGGTTGTTCATGTTTATTCCTCCAAAGAATAAAGAGTAACTTGTTTTTGGTTTATATGTTCAGCAAACTGTTATTTTATAAACTTGTATATTCGCGTTAATGCCATTATAGATGAATACCGTGAGATACGTGGGTCTTTATAAAAATGACGTACAACTTTGTTAGTCATTTATCTTAAATACATGAACCCCTTTACCACAAGTAGGCTTCAAAAGTCCATTTTATTTAATGTGATCGACCATACTGTGGGACAATTAGAATATACTTCTATTTATAGCGCAATTAATTATATAATATATTCAATTTTACTAGATAGAAACTGCATATAATTTATTCGATGCTGGTAGAAGGCCTATATGATAGTTGAAGTTTTATCTTCTGAATATGAAAACGAAAACATGTTTGAGTTTGTTTGCATTTGCTGTTTTAACAAAATGTATTGCTCAATAATTATTGATCACGTTGTTAGGACATCTAAATATTGTTCCGTGCATGTGATAATAAATTTTATCTCCTGACTGTTTTACAGACACTTAGTCGGTGAATATATTACTATGCACTGATGTTCAGAACGTTAAGTGTGGTGTTATTTCGAATTTACTGTTTGGGAAATAATTGAAAATGCTTTTTTGTCAATATACATTCGCTTGGATAATTGCTGATACTATATACAAACTAGAGAAGATTAAAAGTACTTTGAAGCCTAATTTCGGTGTTTGTTTCTTGTAAATGTCACATGACGCAGACATCAGAGTCCAATATGGTGTATGTTAAGAGTATGTAAAAATGAGTAAAACAAAGAGTATATGTTGCCTGCTTGTTGACGAGATTGTATGCTTAGTTCGACCGTTTAAAAAACAAGTCACTTTCAACTATTTGTATTAATACATTGAATTTAGCTTTATATTCGACACTACGAATAATACAAATAACACGATACACACGTTTACTCTTAGAACAATATTATAATAAATGGTTTTATGCAATTTAATATATACCGTTAACACTATAAGTTTAGGTCGCCGTGGTGTAATGGATAGCGACCGGGAGGTCACGGGTTCGATCCCCACTATGGGAGCGTTCTTCAGATCTCACCAAAAGACACCATGTACTGGTTCTAGGCCCATGAATCGGACTCGAGAGCGTCTCAATAAGCCTAAGGCTTTCGATGCAATTGAGCTAAAATAAATAGGTTTAAACTAACACTATAAGTTCACGAATTATTACTTTATTTTAATTTGAAACATGAATGAATTTAAACATAATGTTGATGTTATCATCGGACAAATTGATAGGTAACCGGATTTTAGTTATAATATATCTTGTTATCCACAGATGTAGTTTGTTGGCAAAATGTTATCTTTTATTTTTCTGTACATGTGATTTGAGTTTTATACAATCCATCAACGGTTTATACAGTCGTTTATAGAGATTAGTAAAACATCTTTAATACTACTTCGATAACCGATTACAAGTATTGCAATTTGAAGATAAAGCATAATATTAGTACGAAGAATAATGAAATCCGTTCATATATGTATCGAATCAAATTGGACAGAAAATGAAAAATTGAAAGTCGCATTGATTTACCCCGTAGCAATAATCCTTCACATATCCCTTTTTAGTAATTATTATATTGGAATTATGTTTCAATCAATGCAAAGTTGTTTTTATTTTGTTCAATTATCCTTTATGGTCTTCATTTATCCACTTTATCATAGTCTACTTTGTGAGCCTCTTACATTTTAAATATATGCATGGCTGCAATTTTAAACTTTTAATTGTTAAACTTTGACAATTTTGGAAGAAACGGATATTGGTTTATAACGATGGCAACATTGTTACACAGTGTTTTGATCTGGGCTTAACATAAACATTATTTCGTGGTGCAAAATTAAGGGAGATGTTCGTTTCATTTTTTTTTGAATCTCGAAATGATTCATTGAATTGTCCATTACATATGGATGCTTTTAATCATATACTAGGAAATATGTATGTTACTTATGTGTTGAAAAACATTGTTTTAATAATGATGTTACATTGTATTCGTTAATAAATGTAGCTATAAAGAAGTAATGGCAAATTGTACTTGTATATGTAATTTCTTTAAATACTTAATAGAACAGCGTGCCAATTGTCACTAACAAAGCAATGTTCTTAAGCTGTGAGAAGGTCAAGAAGAATAAAGAAATAACATTTTAACATTATAAAGAAAATTGACCACATAATTATGTTCACATTCGCAGACGCTAAACTTCATTACTTTACGATAACATGAGCGTTGATTATGTTAGAATTGAGATTTGACTGTAATCAGCCCTGCAGTTACATAAGATACTGATCGACACACGGACTAGCATTTAAACTTTTTTAAGGAAATCAAAATTAACTTTTAAAATCCATAAACTGAATATATGTGAAATACGTTTACTTTGTGTAATGTTTGACTTAAAGGCGTTTTATTACAAATTCACGCAGGATGAGTTTAGAGTTATCAAAATGTTTCACTTTTGAAATGATTAGAATTTTTAACAGTATCCATACAATCAAATAATTTCATATCTCATAAAGCATTTATCATATAAATACACGATAGTGAGACGTTTGCGAAATGGCTGTTTCAACTGTTTATTCTAAATTTGACAATCTTTGCATATTTTATTTACGTTCCATTGTGTTTAAGTTAACGATTTATAGAAACGTAAAATACAATTATTAAATATGAAAGCTAAATCATGCAATTACTGTTAGTTTTTACATTAACATCAACCGTTAAACTTACTTTATTTTGTTTAACTCAGAGCGGTATAATAACAAAAACGTAAGAAAGTTTTGTGGCTTATTTAATCAAAATCGTAGTAGTACACAAAACACCTTTGCGTCGATGTTAAATAAATCATAAATAATGTTTTCGTAATACTTCTGATGTTAATGAGTGTAAGGATGTATGTTAAAAGATAAATACTGCATTAATGCTACGAGCACGAATAGTTTAACGCCGGACAGACCTTGTTTATTAAATGAATACTTTAATACCACATATTTCTAAAAACGGGTTATGTATATGTATTTATTAAAACGAGCCATACAACTTATATATTTCCATTAATATACAAACTGTTTCATAACTATTCAACAGCATTTTGCTCCTTTTAGTTTATCATTATAATTATACAAAGTGGTTACTTAAGAACTTGACATCAAAACATTTCAAAATGTGTAATTATATGAGGTATAGAGGAATAATATAATTAAGTATCAGTATGAGAAGAAATAGAAGATTTACCGAATGAGCATACGTGCTTATCCACTCCATGTTTCCATCGGTCTGCTATGACCGTACGTTGCGTTTGATTTGAGAGCCTAAGATGTATCACTGGGTTTACTATAACGCAGTTAAAATGCGTTCGACGTTCGATCTGTTTACTCTTGCTCTCGTCTTTTCTCCGATTTATTTGTTTGTCTATGTTTTATGGCATGGTCCAGGACACAAGCCATCCTTGTAATGAATGCGTGCAATAGTTAAGCCTAAACGTATGCATATGTGATGTAATTTACTAAACCAGTGTTGTACGTTGCAGTGTCATAAACTGAAAAATATAACTTGTTTCAAAGATCTTCCTATTAAATTTCAAAACATTAGTGTGTTATCAAAGGCAAAATTATGTGCAACGAAGACCATATCAAGCCATATCTTCTATTGAACGCAGTACTCATAGCAGTGATAAAGTGTTACAAGTATAAAAGTAAACCTAGCCGAAGTTTAAATCAATGAACTATTTTATTCCAAATATAAACTTAATAAAAACGTACACGTATGTACGATTTTAAGATGACATTCCGGTAATAAATTTCCGTTAAAAAACTAGTTTGTTTTTAAAGGTAACTTTAGGTGAACCAAAGACCATATCAAGCCTATCTGAAACGCAATACTAAATGCAGTGATGAAATGTAACAACAGATATATTGTTAATCAGACGAGATGCATTTGATTAATAATTTCGCAATGTTTTCCCAATATAACATAATGATATCGCACACGTATTTGGCAATAATATTTAGTTTCAAATTCAATGTCACTAACATGCATACAAAAAAATGAACGTACTTATATAAATTCTTGATAAATACTTGTAATCGAAAAAAAGAACACATGTAAAAATATTTAAATTTTGATAAACGAGCATTTCGTAAAATAGAGCCTGTTAAGGGTATTGTTACGATTATAATCCTGAAAATATTCATTTAAGACAAATGTCAGATGCTATGTTCAAATGTAAAACAAAAAAGACTACTCGACAAATCATCGCAAGCCTTGATGGTAACGTGACCTGAGAATCTTCAACAAACTGTTGCACACGACGCGCATTTTAAGAATAAGCAGGACTGTTTGGATAGTTTGTTCTGCCATTTTAGCTGAAGATAAGGGTTTTTTTTAACTACAAATAGCATGAATGATGTTGAATATTAATGCCTTTTAAACCCCGCTGTTACCATAGCTGAAAACATTGTGGTTTATTTGTTTAAAAATAAACCTGGTTATTGTGTTGAAAGTTCGAACTGTTCGTCCCTTATCCTTTACCAAAGCATGAAATAATTATTAGTATTCTGTAACCTGTAAACAAATTGGCTGACAACGACAAAATTATTCCACTTCCTCTTGTTTTCCGGCGCCGGAGAGCAGTTAGCAATTTCTTAAAGTTTTGTTAAAAATCGAAATTCATCATAATGCCGCGAGGAAGAAAACGCAAGACACCTGCGGAAGAGATGGAAGCAGCTCTGCAGGAACCCGCGGCCGAGAAACCGGCGGGTAATATAATCGGTTTCGAACAAATTTTGCGCGATTCAAACATTGCAAATTTCAATACTGTTCAATCGCATGCTTCGCAAGTTCCATCCATCTCAAATCCATCAGCAAACATTGTTGCAGGGTGTGGTGGTGGTTTGTTAGGGTCACTCCCCAAATTCAACATTAGACCGAACTCGTTGCACAAGCGATGAACTATTTGGTCACATTCCAATGCAGTTGCGCGAACGCATTTGGAAGAACCAGTTTGTCAAATTAACGTTAATGTTAAAGGGTTCCTCGGAACTACAAGATTATTGTGCTGGTGGCGGGATCCTTTTCCAGGGACCAAATAGGACAATTGAAACAAGGCCCAGGGAGGATAAGTCCCAAATACAGAACATCAGTCAATGGACTGATGCATTCATAATTTTCATGTCTGTTTATATTGCTGCACATGCTTATGAGGCACCCAATTTATTAAAGTATATGTTTAATATTAAGGAGGCTGCCAGCAAGCGGGCTGGTTTTGCTTGGAGGTCTTACGATGTCCAGTTTCGTCTACGGCAGGTCAGCCCTGCTTCGTGGGCAGAGATAAATTCAGATTTGTGGTGCGTTGTACGCTGTCCGGGCACGTACTGTCGGTACCTAGTAGTACTGACACGCTTAGGGACAGGGGGTCGGTACCTCGCACCATTGCCTTGACTACAACAAGGGCACCTGCTCTTGGCCTGTTTGTCGTTTTTCCCACTCATGTTCCCATTGTGGTGGCAGCCACCCAGCTTCTTCCTGCTTCAAAAAGCAAGCATTGCCATTAGCTCGAGGGCCTTCATTTCGTTATGCTACACCCAGTTACAGACCCCGTTTCAACCGTGGTGCGCACAATGGTCAAATCCGCTCAGCTAGACCCCATTAATTCAGACGTAAATCACTGGCTCCCTCACCAAACAACTTAGATCGTCTTTCCAAAGCACTTGCTAATTATGGAAATCAGGCGGATACCGAGTTTATTTTGAATGGTTTCTCACAAAGGTTTTAACTTGCACTACACTGGCCCTAAACAACCAAGAGATTCAAAAAAATTGAAATCTGCTTTGGAATTAATGATATATTCAAGCATAAAATAGATCAGGAAATTCTAGCTGGCCGTATGGCTGGGCCCTTTCAGGACCCCCCTTTTCCAAATTTGCAGTGCTCTCCAATCGGCGTTGTACCTAAAAATCTCCTGGCAATTTTGGGCAATCCGGCGAATGCTTCCATAAATGGTTTTATTGATTCAAATTTATGTTCAGTTCAATATACACGTTTTGATGATGCTGTACATATGATACACGACTTGGGGAGAAACTGTAAATTATTCAAAATGGATTTAAAGAATGCATTTCGCCTACTTCCTGTTAGATTGGAGGATATTGAGTTATTAGGATTAAAGTTCGTGAATAGATATTATGTGGATAAATCTATGCCAATGGGTTGTTCAATAAGCTGTCGGCATTTTGAAACATTTGCAACCTTCCTTGAGTCTTACATCAAAAGGAAAATGCCAGTTGGTAGTTTAATACACTATCTGGATGTTTTCTTAGGTGGAGCTAAAGACCGATCAAGTTGCCAAATAGCGATGAATTGCTTTATTGAATGTGTAAATGAATTGTCTGTGCCTTTGGCTACTGATAAAACTGAGGGTACTACTGAGGTGCTAGTATTCTTAGATTTGGAACTGGGTACAAATAATATGATTGTTCATATACCACACCAAAAAGTACTGGAAATTGTGGGGAAAATTGAGGCAGTGTTAGCTAAAATAAAGACAACTCTTAAAGTAATGCAAAGTTTGATTGTTTCGCTAAATTTTGCTTGTAGGGCAGCTATTGCAGGACGTCCATTTTGCCTACGGCTGATTAATAGCATATGTGGTCTTACTAAGCCTCACCATCGTTTGAAAGTACGCAGAGACATTAGGCTTGATTTAGTCATGTGGTTGGAAATTTTCATAAATCATAATGGCATATCACTGTTTCATTATAATTTCTAGGTTTCAAATGCAGATGAGAAACAATTTACTGACAGGGCAGGAGGCCAAGGTTTTGGGATATATTTTAATGGGCATTGGGCATATGCTGCATTGCCATGGTTATGGTTCGAGAAGGGGATAACATCAGATATTACTGTACTGGAATTGTTTCCCATTTTAGTATCTTTCCATTTGTGGGGTCCAGTTTTATCTGGGAAAAAGATAAGTTTCATGTGTGATAATAGTGCAGTAGTTGACATTAAAAATGGCATGACCTCTAAGTCTGACCGAGATATGGTGTTATTGAACAGAATAACATTGTTGTGTTTACGACTCAGTATCGCTATAAAAGCCCGTCATCTACCCGGCTTTACCAACAGTCTTTGAGATGCATTGTCCCGATTGCAGGTAGACAAGTTCCAGCAATTGGCGCCAGTGGCAGACCTATACCCCCAAATGATCCCCGACTTTCTTTGGCAAATATGGGACGAGAAGTGAATCGTTTGTTGGATGCTAGTTTAGCTCCCAATACATTTGCTGCCTATAGAACAGCACTTGGTGCTTTTCAGCAATTTTTGAATGATTTAAGTTTGCCAAATATTTACCCTATTACTCCTAATCAATTCGTCCTCATTATCTCATACTGTTTTGAGAAGAATCTGTCTTCTAATACCAATAATACCTATGTAGCCGGTGTCAATCCAGTTTTTTGGGGGGTTGTGCGGGATGGGGCCTTTAGCCCTTATGTGGGGGAAATTTTACGCGCGATTTTCCACTTTGGGGGATTTGTTTACTTACTCTCTCATTATTATATTTTTACATGTTTGCACTATATTCGTTGTTGTTTTTTTTCATAATTTAGTACGTTTGACAAGATTAAATTGAAATATAATTGAGATATAATAATCATGAGACACATCTTTTTATTATAAAAAAAAAAATTTTTTTTTAGGGGGAAATTTTTGGTCAGGAAAGGGAAAAAACCAAGTCTAGTTCGGTGGGGGAAGACGCCGATATTCGGCGTCTGTTATATAAGGTAAAAAAAACCTGCAATCATATGCATAAATTGCAGGGCTTCCCAGATTTGCGTGAATCATTTCTTGTGAAAAAAGTTTTAGAGGGCTGTTTTTAATTACGAAAGGCTAAAGATGTCCGCTTACCTATCACTATTACATTTTTGACCGATATTTCCGCGATTGTATCTGATATCTGTTATGACGCTTATGAACCACTTCTATTTAGAGCTGCATTCCTGCTGGCTTTTCATGGGCTTTTTAGGGTAAGCGAAATTGTTGTCCCTTCATGTGTAAATGTAAATCGGTCTCTTTTAAGGGATGATGTTTGTCTGGATAGGCAAGGCAATTCAGGGCTATAGATAATTTTTGGGTATATTGGGTTATTCACCCCCTGTTTTGATAACAATAGGGTTTTTGTAAATTCAATAGAGTTTTAGAAAAAATGTTCACCCCCTACTTTTGAGCTTAATTGGGTTTTTCAGCCCCGGGGTTTAACTCAATTGGGTAATTTATTGGGGAAAATTGGGGAAACGGGAAAGTAATACCTGTGGGGAACTTGACCCACACTCGCACATTTTCGGCCCTTTCCGTCAAACATCAGATAAGTTCCTCGAAGGCAATAGTATGAATACACATTTCGCGGTAATGCGGTACTACCTACGCGCGTCAAAATGTAAGCTAAATATGTACACAAGTCTGTCAGGAATGATTGAATTAACGAAGAAAATCGTGTATTGATGTAAGTTTTTTGAAGAAATGTGCAGAAAATATATTAAACAAGAGCTGTGTTTGTGAAACACAATGCCCCCTGCTGCGCAGCTTTGAACCCATATATTTTACATTTGACCTTGAAGGATGACCTTGACCTTTCACCACTCAAAATGTGCAGCTCCATGACATACACATGCATGCCGAATATGGAGTTGCTATCTTCAATATTGCAAACTTTGACCTTTGACCTTGAAGGATGACCTTGACCTTTCACCAATCAATATGTGCAGCTCTTTGAGATACGCATGCACGCAAATATGGAAAAAGTTATGGCCAATGTTAAAGTTTTCGGACAGACAGACGCTTTATATTTGACATTTGACCTTGAAGGATGACCTTCACCTTCACCTTTCACAGCTGAAAATGTGCAGCTCCATGAGATGCACATGTATGCCAAATATCAAGTTGCTATGTCAATATTAAAAAAGTTTTGGCCGTTAAAGTTTTCTGACGGACGGACAGACAGACTGACACACTGACTGACTGACTGACAGTTCAACTGATATAGGCCACCCTACCGGGAGCATAAAAAGCAATGGCGATATTTTTCTCAGCCACATAATTGTTAATAGTTTGATATCACAAAATGAAAGTGAAAGTAGAACTGTCAAAAATGACAACCTGTCAACGTGTTGTTTTTGCTGGCACGAGAGGGCGATTACACTCAATGTGTTCACATTTTGACCATAGGTTTTGTCAATGACCTTTATAGTATGGGTAGCTTTGATATTATTTATTGCTATCATGTAACTGCATGATTGTGTAAATGTTTACAATACACAAAGCATAAATAATGATATAAATATACTGATTGAGCTTATAATAATCTGAGAACTATAGCCAGGTCAATTAAGGACTTAAAATACACTTTTGTGTCCTGATTTCATGAAGAAATGACCATGCATGTCCTAGATTTCAAATTCAAGGCCCTGGTGTGACACATTGGTAGCATTACCGTTAAACTGTTACCAGGCTTATGAAATTAGTTTTTATTGAACTATCTAAGGAAATCTAAATCAGGCACTGATTTTTCTTGTTCTAATACAGTCATAGATCAGTTGTGGCCTCTGGGTAATGACCAATTTTTGCTTACTTGTCACACCCTTAAAACTTTCCACACGTCTATAATAGCAAATCTGCATTTAGGCGATCTTAAATGGTACATTTAAACTTTAGCTCTGTTACAAGAGTGCTGGTAAAGTCCAGTCACATATTGAAATCTAGGCCATGTCAAAATCAAAGTGTCAAAGACAAATGAAAGATGCGGTCATTAAGTATTGTCCAGTTGTTTACTACTGCTGTAAGTTTTTATATAATATGACGGATGAACATCATGTGAGAGAAAATTCACATTATCATTGTATATCAGGTTTAGCCACCTTTTAGATAACAAAGTATGCTAGTTTTCAATGTCGCTTCTGGGGATCAAACCCGTAGGGCTTTTAGGAAGATTCTGAAATTTTCGATCCCTCGAGAGCAACCAAACCAAAAATTAAGTCAAATATTGCCGACTCGGTTTTTTGAGGCGGTTCATGAGGGATAATGGAGCTTGATTGGTCATTGTCGGCTCTGGTACTACTTACATGTACACCTGGTACTCTTAAGTATACTTACATGTACCCTGGGTACTCTAAGTATACTTACATGTACCCCACGTACGGTAAATAAACGTAATTGTACTCGGTCCATATTAGACTGTACCCGAGTTGTATTCGCGCCCAAAATCCGATGTCGTAAAACGCGCAACCGATTATCTTAAACACACTTCTCTTCAAAAAACACTGCATTAACATGCTTTTTGAGTATGTGTTCCGATAATATAGAGGCCATTCTACAGAAAATTGACATAAATGTGTATATATAATTATTACAAAAAAATAGTCGACAACGACTGATTTAGGGTTAAATTTCCCGGGTACATTTTAGTATATTTACCGTACCCGGGATACATGTAAGTATACTTAAGAGTACCCGGGGTACATGTACGTAGTACCCGAGCCGACAATGAACAATCGAGCGATACTGGAAGGTGCAACATCTCTCACGCCCCCTAGCATCGCCTTTAGCAGTATTCAATTCTCAACAGGAAAGTGCTGGAGTCATTGATCCCGAGGGACAAGAAAAACAATTGATTAATGTTCGAAATAAATAATTTGATTAATGACAATTCTGTTATTTGAGCCAGGTCACAGGAAAAGCGCAGTCAAATCAGTATCCAATTAAATTATTTGTTATTGTATATTTGTTATTTGCTTTGACTGTCAGTTACTTTATATCAGGAAGGCAATTTGAGTAATCATTCCTGATATATATTTTTCTGTATTTGATGTTGCGGCTCAATATCTCCAACTCAAATTTTGTTCTTAATGAAAAAGTTTTATCATTTGACCTAGTCCACATTTCTAGTCACGTGTTATTGCTTTCTAAGGAAAGGAAAAATAAAGAAATTTTATATTCTTTAACTTAGTTTTGTTTTTTCGAAATTCATGTACTAAAATAATTTACGTTCATTTATTTTTACAAATTAATTATAGTAGCACAAACAATGCTAATAGTTAAACTTACATATCTATTTTATTTTACATATATTGCACATTTGACTCAGATAACATAAATTGCATATTTTTGTAATCTCATATTTCTTTAATTCTCTAATTTTTTTCGACGCACTATTTTCTCTTTCTTGCTTTATCTACAATGTCTTGTTGTTCTTAATTTTTCGTAATACTATCCTTATTATTCCTAGGGGAAATTAAACACGTTATGGTTTGTGCATGTTAACATTTCCGTTGTAACTATATTTTTACGAAATATAGCGGCGAAATCGCAATATTGTGAAACGGTATATACATGCACTTGTTAATTGATATAGCACTGTTGCTAACAAAATAAGCGATTTTCAATATTTCTGCATGATGAATTTCTTTCCGTGCTATGTTCGCAAAAAATATAGTTATTTCGATAACATTTTCGAATTATAAATAAGTCTCTTTAACATACGTGTGTGAAGTTAGCCTATTTAGACTATTTAGCCTATTTAGCCTATTTAGTACATAGGTTGACACAAACATCCTTTTCAGCCTATTTAGCCAATTTAACAGCCTCTTCAGCCTTTTTAGCCTATTTTAGCCTATTTAGCCTATTTAGTAAATAGGCTGAAACATACATCCTATTTAGCCTATTTAGCCTATTTAACAGCATTTTCAGCCTATTTAGCTGATTTAGCATATTTATAGGTTGAAACAGGTTGAAACATACATCCTATTTGGCCTATTTAGCCAATTTAACAGCCTTTTCAGCCTATTTAGCCTATTTAGTACATAGGTTGAAACATACATCCTATTTAGCCTATTTAACAGCATCTTCAGCCTATTTAGCCTATTAAGTACATAGTTAACAGCATTTTCAGCCTATTTAGCCTATTTAGTATATAGGTTGAAACAAACATCCTATTTAGCATATTTAGCCAATTTAACAGCCTCTTCAGCCTTTTTAGCCTATTTTAGCCTATTTAGCCTATTTAGTAAATAGGTTGAAACATACATCCTATTTAGCCTATTTAGCCTATTAAGCCTATTTTACAGCATTTTCAGCCTTTTTAGCCTATTTAGCCTATTTATAGGTTGAAACATACATCATATTTAGCCTATTTAGCCTATTTAACAGCCTTTTCAGCCGTTTTAGCCTATTTAGTACATAGGTTGAAACATACATCCTATTTAGCCTATTTAGCTTATTTAACAGCATCTTCAGCCTATTTAGCCTATTAAGTACATAGTTTACAGCATTTTCAGCCTATTTAGCCTATTTAGTACATAGGTTGAAACATGCATTCTATTTAGCCGATTTAGCTTATTTAACAGCCTATTTAGCCTATTTAGTATCTAGGTTGAAACATACATCCTATTTAGCATATTTAGCATATTTAACAGCCTTTTCAGCCTATTTAGAATGTTTAGAACATAGGTTTAAACATACATCGTATTTAGCCTTTTTATCCTATTTAACAGCCTTTTCAGCCTATTTAGCCACAGCTTGAAACATACATCGTATTTAGCCTTTTTATCCTATTTAACAGCCTTTTCAGCCTATTTAGAAAGTTTAGTACACATGTTGAAACATACGGTACATCCTAATTAGCCTATTTAGCCTATTTAACAGCATTTTCAGCCTATTTAGACTATTTAGCCTATTTAATACAAAGGTTGAAACATAAAACGAACAAGAGTTATCCCCCACACACGTCTGCCAAGTTTCGTCGCACGTATACTGAAAATGAAATTTATGAATTAAAAAAAACGCGAGTGATCTGAATAAATGTGAATGTTTTAAATGGATGGATTATATTAATACGGACTATTGCAAGAAATTCAAGTAATGAAATTATGTTTTAACGTGCTTTAAATGATTTATTTAGCTTACAATTTCCCCCGCTTGATTTACGAGCGGGTGGGGAACCCTATTCTTCAAATTTTATATAGATATTTATAGCAATCACAAACTTTTCAATAAGCTTACAAACATGTTTTAATCTGTAAGCTTAATAACCCTCTATGTTCAGTGAATTCGTCACGCATGACCAGGACATATAATTGATAATTGAATATAGGAAGTCGCGACGAACTGAAATTAACCGTTAACACTTTGCACGAGGAAAAACTGACAAACACTTAATAACTTCACAATAATGAGCAAAAGACAGCACTCATCAACTGCAAGTGAAAGCAACTTAGCTGATACTAGCATCATTGATTTACCCGTTTTTGAAACTCCCAACTCAAATAAACAAAACAAGCAAACCAAAAAAAGAGGAAAAAAATCGAAGACGGAACAGGACAAAACAAACCAAAAAAGTATGGCGGACTTTGTAACCAAAACCGCGATTGAGAAAACTGAAACCTCAATTGAAACACGCCTTGATGAAATTTGCTCCAAATTGTCCAATGTGCTCACTAAAAATGACACATCCTTAATAAAAAATATAATCAAGGAAACACTGGAAGAAATTAAAGAAAAATTCCTTGGAAGTGTATTGAAAAAGCTAGAAATAATGGAAGGCAGCGTTTTTGAGCACAAAAATGAGATCGATGCCTTAAAAAAACAAATCAAAGATCAGAAGAGCGAAATAGATGCCATGAAAGAAAAACAATGCGAAGCTGAGTTTAGCCATGTTTCAAGTCTAAACGATCTAGAACAATATGGAAGAAGAAACAGCATCAGGATATCTGGCCTCCCAAATGATACGGACCAACAATCATCGATAGACGTGGCCGAACAATCGGTGAACATGCTCAATCAAAAGCTTGGCCTTAGACTTGGAATTACGGATGTCGATGTGGCCCATCGTCTTGGGAAATATATATCAAATAAAAGCCGGACAGTCATACTCAAATTCGTCAGGCGCCAAACAAAAGTCGATGTTATGAAACGTGCCAAGCTTTTAAAGGGAACTGGCATTTACTTAAATGAAGACCTTACAAAGACAAATGCAGAAGTCTTAGCATCACTGCGTCTGAAGGAACCTGATATAGTAGAGAAGGCCTGGTCCCGAGACGGAAAACTGTTCGTGCGCTACCGAGGACAGGAGCGCATCGAACTAGTGTCATCTGACAAATACAGGTTGTGGCTGGCTAAGCCATGGCCAAACAAAAACCAGGTGAAATCCGGAACAACATACGCCCGCAAAGTTTCAGATGGAGGCAACTCGAGACCTGCCAACAGAACATAAACATCAGAACAGTGGCAATAGCTCTGGTCCCGGATATGGCTCCTTTGTTTACCTATCAAAATGTTGTATTGCAATTATTTCTTATTCCTGTTGTTTTTGGTACATGTAACATGCTAAACACACACACACACGCACGCATGCAATCAGGCACGCACCCACCGATACATCGTAACCTACACCCCATAAAACACGCGAGAATACACATGCGCGATCACGCATTCACACACACACGCGCGCATGCATTCACAGACAAACACACGCGCGCGCGCACGTGCGCACGTACACGCACACACATTAAACTGATGGATGCGCACATTTGTATTTGTATATGTATATATATGTATATGTATGTGTGTGTGTATATGTATGTATATGTATGTGTATATATGTATATATATAGAGAGATAGATATATATGTATATATATATATTGGTAATGTGTAACTTTTTACATAGTGAATACTTTTTTTGAGTAACTTCCCCTTGATAAAATGTTTGCATGAAATAAACTTTTTACCATATCAAAACACAGATTAAATTGCAAAGAAAACGTAAACGTTATTAACAGGGAGTATAGTTATAAAAGATAAGGGTATTTTTTATTTCTGTATACTACCGGTTTACTGATTTGATAATTTTTACGACGTGAGAATATTTATAAATTTAAAGTTTAACATTAAATGAAGATCTGTATATTTGGGCTATAGCTGAATACGCACAAGGTCTTTTTTAAATGCTACTTAAAATAATGATATAATTCTTTGTTATCATTCCTTTGCTGTTTAATATGTCTGTGTACAGATTTGATGATTTATTTGGTCAATTTTTCTCGAATAATGTTAAGGGATAAGTATTGTGTAGTGTTGTCGTGTTTGTCTTATAAACACCAAAAAATGTAATAAATGTAAGAGATACATTTGCTAAACACAATATACCATCCCTTTTCTAATCTATATTGTTCTGTATTTTATCTTGTTTTTTTTTTACTTATCATGCCTATACTATTAAATATGTCCGTTTACAGATTGGATGATTTACTTGGTCAATTTGTCTCTAGTAATAAAAGTAAGAGATACATTTGCTAAATACAATGTACCGTCCTTTTGCTAATCTATACCGTTTTGTAACCTATTTATCTTGGTCTTCACTTCATTATCCAGTTTTACTGAACTTTGTTTGATAACTAAAAATACTGATTTAAATAGACAAAATCTGTGCTATAACAATTAATTAATTTTAATTAGTAATACTTAAGCTTATACACACTATCAAACAGCATTTTAACATTAAAACAAATTTCGTTTTCGTTTAAGTTTAGATGTAAAAAAATGCCAATGATCACTATCTAGATTAAGCATTGGTCATTACCAATTTCCTGTTGAACATTCTTTTAAGTAAGACAACTCAGGATAATAACCCGCTCACAGCTAACGGTTAATAGGGAATATGCATTTTTTTTATGTGAGGTTGAATGCTAACGGTTGATAATATAATGGGTTATTTGTATTGATCCGTTGAGTGAATGCATTGTACGTCTGCTTATGAAAACACTTTGACAGCTGTTATGTTTTGCTTTTGTGTTTTTGAAATAGTCATATTTAAGTTGTGCAAACAATTTCCGTATATTTATTCTCTTCTTAATAGTGCGACTTTTTAGGAAACACAATATATTTGTATTGAAGTGTTTTTTTTATTACTATTTATTATTATGTACGGGAATTTGCTTCTATAAATGAAATAAAATTATGAACACATGCGTATGGTACAAGTGTCAGTACAAACCATTATAGCATATAAATCACGAAAACATTATAAATTAAATAATAAATACATTATAAATTATAAATAAATTAAATATTTGTATTAAAGTGTTTTTTATTACTATTTATTATTATGTACGGGAATTTGTTTCTATAAATAAAATAAAATTATGAACACATGCGTAGAGTCCAAGTGTCAGTGCAAACCATTATAGCATATAAACAACGCAAACATTATAAATTAAATAATAAATACATTATAAATTATAAATAATTTAAAAATTAAATAAATTATATGTGTATTACATAAAGTTCGAACAATCGTTATATGAACAAATATATTCAATTGGTATCTAATGGGTACTAATAAATACCTTAATTATATCTTAAGCGAATGCACTACTCAGGCTTTATGAATACATGAGTACTGTATATATGCACACATAGTTGTTGTTACGCTTTGTACGTGTTCTTACTTAATTGTTGTGATCGTATACATGAGTACTGAATATATGTACACATTGTTGCTGTTACACCGTGTACGTGTTCTTACTTTAATTACTGTGATTGTATACATGAGTACTGCTTATATGCACACATTGTTGTTGTTACGCCTTATACGTATTATTAATTTAATTACTGTGTTTGTAAGTACACATTAATTTTTTGCGTTTGAAGATTATGTTTTATGTAGGTCTACAGTAGTCGCGTCAAATTTAATAGTATACTATGTAATGCAATACTATTAGATATATAAGTTTTCCATGAGCTGACAATATGCTATTGGGCGTTTTCATGCTATAATAAATACAGTCATACACAATTAAGAGCACACACACGCGCGCAGACACATACACGCACTGCTATTTTTGTTACATGCATACACGCATCCACTGAAAATATTTTTGTTACATACATAGACACTTCATTAAAAAAAGGCCATTATGGCTGTCTAAACTTTCGATTTTCGTGTTTTAGATTGCCATAGAGTGGCGTCTCTTAATACATACTAAATAGTTTAAAATGATATTCTAGTTTTGCTTGGTAAACCGTAGCGGCAATCTAGCGTGCACTAGGTTGCCACAATGTACGGGAACTTTTATGAATGAAATAAAATTATGAACACATGCATACACACACGAACATAATAAATACACTATGATAAATTCAATTATTAAAACTCCAAATATGACCAAAAGGAAATAAAGTAAGTATATTGTTTCTTTCAGTTGTTTGCATTAAATATTATCTTGCAATAGTGATTTATGATTATATTTACTGACTTGTATATGCTATTTTTATTTTATTCAGATCATTTTAGATGTCGAAAGGATACCCTAAAATGTTCACTTTAGTGAATGTAGTCGTTTATTATTTTTCTCTCACTTTTGTGATTATTTTTTTGTATTTCTTCATTTCTATGGAATATTCATCTTTTTGTTTCCATAATTCTTGTTTTCTTTTTTTGTTGTTGTTTTTATGTAGGGATATCTTATCTCTTATAATAGAAAGCAACTGGACTTTAAAAAACATAAAAATCAACTGGACAAGCACACACACACATTATCATTACAACACCCTTCACCATTTTAAATGATTAAATTATGTACTTTGAATGTAAAAGGGCTAAAAAATAAAGATAAACGCATAAAAATCTTCAAATGGTTAGACGAAAAAAAAAAATAGTATATGCCTATTACAAGAAAGTCACTTGACACATACCTTAGCACAAACCTTAAAAGATGAATGGGACGGAGACATCTTTCTCAGTGGACAACATACTAATAAACAAGGCATTGCCTTTCTAATAAAAAATAATATAGGGATCACAGTCGATAACTTTAACGAAATAATAATTGGCAGACAAGCAAGTATAGATATAAAAATACACGAAACACAATTAACATTAATCAACGTTTACGGCCCTAACATAGATGATTCCACTTTTTACGAAACATTACAATCCTTTATAAATAATAACCAAGATAAAAACATTATAGTCGGTGGTGATTTCAATACTGTTCTTAACCCATTATTAGATAAAAAGAAGGGAAACCTTTATACTCATCCTAAAAATAGAAACATTTTAAATAACATAATTGAAAACTACAATATGATAGACATCTGGCGTACAATATATCCAAACGAAAGCAAATTCACATGGCACTCAAACACCAACAATATTTTGTAGATTAGACTATTTTTTAATATCCGAGTCTCTTTGCAACATTATTGACACATGTAACATAAAACCAGGATTTATGACTGACCACTCTCTAGTTGAACTTAAACTACACAATATGCAACCTGAAAGAGGCCCAGGATACTTTAAAATTAACAACAGCATCTTATTAGATACACAATATCAAACACAAATAAAACAGGAAATATTAAATACAGTTCAAAATAACAAAGATGCAAACCCAAACACCTTATGGGAAGTAATTAAAGGAAATATACGTAACACAACAATTAGATACACATCATTTAAACAAAAAGAAACACACAAACTTGAAACTGAAACCATCAAAACCATTGAAACACTTGAAAAACAATTGCATCAAACAAACACAATTGATACCACCGACATTGAAAATGAAATAACATTAAAAAAACAAATATTAGATGGAATCTATCATACACAACTCAATGGAATAATACTAAGAGCGCGTGCACAGCATGTTGAACACAATGAAAAAAATACAAAATACTTCGCAAACATCGAAAAACGTAGAAGTGAACAAAAAACTGTACACAAATTAATAGTCAATGGCGAAGATATAACAAACAAAACTCAAATACTAGAAGAACAACGTTTATTTTTCGAAACCCTCTACAAACGAAAACATGTTGAAAATAACACCCTTTTTAAAAATACACATCACACTTTAAATCAAGAAGAACAACTATTGTGTGACGGATTACTAAATGAATATGAATGTGGATTAGCACTAAAAGAAATGCAAAATAACAAAAGTCCAGGATCTGATGGCATCACCATTGAGTTTTATAAAATATTTTGGAATGATATCAAAACGCATTTAATTAATTCACTAAACCATTCATATAATAATAAAAACCTAACAACGCTTCAAAAACAAGGTATTATATCACTCATTCCAAAACCTGGAAAAAACTTAGAATCCTTATCAAACTGGCGCCCAATTAGCTTACTAAATAATGACTATAAAATTGCAACTAAAAGTATAGCAAACAGAATTTAAAAAATATTACCATCAATCATTTCAAAATCTCAATCTGGTTTCATAAAAGGACGTTACATTGGTGAAAACGTTCGTCTTATCCAAGAATGCATAAACTATTTCAACAATTCAAACAATCCTGGTCTAATATTCTTTGCAGACTTTGAAAAGGCATTCGATTCACTTGATCATTCATTTATGTTCTCTTGCTTAGAAAATATAAAATTTGGTGAAAGTCTCATTCAATGGGTCAAACTATTCTATACCGATATTAACAGTATAATCATTAACAATGGTTTCTTTTCAAACAGTTTTAACATCGAACGAGGGGTTCGACAAGGATGTCCACTATCATCATCGCTATTTATTATTTGCATCGAGTATCTATCACATCACATCCAATCAAATAAACACATAAAAGGCATATCACTAGAACCTGATGAAGATATCAAACAGTCCCTATTTGCTGACGATGCAACTTACTTCTTAAACGGCAATTACGATTCTTTCCATAACCTAATAGAGTCACTTACCATTTACGGAATGACATCGGGTCTTAAACTAAACAAAAGTAAATGTACTGTGCTACGAGTAGGTAAATTAAAACAAAGTAATGTCCTATATAAAAAAGAAATGAAATTTAATTGGACATCCGATAAAGCCACAACGTTAGGAATTACTTTCACAAATAATGAAAACGATACAGTTCTTAAAAACATACTACCTAAATTACAGAACTTTAAAAACTGCTTAAAATCATGGCATCACCGTAAACTTACACTGATCGGAAAAAACACAGTATTGAAAACGTTAGCACTTCCTAAATTAATTTATGTATTCACAGTTCTCCCAAATCCACCAAATGATATTATTAACGATATAAAATCAGCAATATTTAATTTCATATGGGACGGTAAGCCTGATAAAATAAAACGAACTCAATTAATTCAATCTGTAGAAAATGGAGGTATCCAATTAACGAACATTGACTCATTCTTGAATTTAATCAAATGCAGCTGGGTTAAAAGATACCTAGATAATACCAATACGAGTAAATGGAAATTATTCTACCAGAAAATCCTAAAAAATATGGTGACTCCTTACTCTTTGAATGAAACATCAGCAATACTATCTTACATGAAATTGCAAAGGAAAACATATTTATAGCTGATGTTCTATCAGCATGGAGTGATGTCACTCATAACATAGAAACCAAAACCAACAGTAAAACAATTTTATGGAACAATAAAGACATAACTTCAAACAATAAGTCGTTTTTCTATAAAGATTGGTTTGAACGAAGCATTAAATATGTCGACCAATTATATGACTACAGAATTAAAGATTTCTACTTGTTTGATGATATATGCTACATATACGGAATACCTTCAAATAATTTTATGAAGTACTACACACTAACCAAAAGTATACCCATACATATTAAATCTGGAATCAATACAAAAAATACACCATGCACTCAAACAACATTCGTAGAAAACATACTTGGAAGAAAAAACAAAACAAATAAAATATTTTACACACTACAAATTAAAAACCCTACAGAACACTCCAAAATCCAAAATAAATGGCAAGTCCTTTTCGGAGAACATGAACTTAATTGGAAACACATATTTACCATGCCATATAAAGCAACTATTGAAAGCACACTAAGAAATTTTCAATATAAATACATCCATAGAATTATAGCTACAAATAAATACCTCTTTAAATGCAAATTATCTAACACAAATCTGTGTGACTTCTGCGGTGAAAACATTGAAACTATAGAACATCTTTTTTGGGAGTGCAAACACATCCAGCCTATTTGGAATCAATTAATATCTTTTCTTGAACAACAGCAACTAAACGTCAAACTATCTTTCTTAAATGTAAGTTTCGGAATTAACTCATTGAAATCAATAGACTATAATAATATAGTGAATTTTATTCTTATATTGACGAAATATTTTATCTTTAACATGAAGTACAAAAAACAAGTACCAAATTTTAATTGTTTTGTCCATAGTCTTAAACTAAAAATCCAGATTGAGAAAGAAATAGCCCTCAGTAACGACACATTACAAATCTTTGAACAAAAATGGAATCAGATTAAATTCTCATAATGTTTTGTCCAGTTATATACATTTCACTCTTATGTTAGTTCATCTTTCTAAAATAGTTTTGTTTATTTCTTTATTTCAATTTTTCAATCATACAAGATCATTATGAATATACAACAAAACACACAAGTCCAATATGCTTTCTTCCGACTTTATACAACTCATCATTTTCATAACTATTCCTCTACTGTTTTTTTTCTTTTCTCTCTAATTTTTTTATATATATTAGCATATCTTGTATAACATGTCTGAACTTTATTGCTTTGTACAATCACTATGTTGTATGATCATATACATGTATACATTGTATGTATAATATTGAATAAAAAAAAAAAAAAAAAAAAAAGAGTTATCCCCCGGAAGAGACCAAGTGCACGCTGACCAGCCGTCGACAGCCTGTCGGGCTGACCTAGTTTCGGCCGGGAGTTTTTATTAAAGGTCGGCCCCGTGCATGCAGCCTATTTAGCCTATTTCTCGTATGCGTCATTTCCCAGTGAGCGGGTATGCCCCTTCAAGGGCCCCTTTCGGACGAACAAGAGTTATCCCCCGGAAAAGACCTAGTGCACGCTGACCAGCCGTCGACTGCCTGTCGAGCTGACCTAGTTTCGGCCGGGAGTTTTAATTAGGATCGGAGCAAGGTGCAACCTAGTTAGCCTATTACGCGCCATTTTTGCCTGTGAGTGGGTATGCCCATTTAAGGGCCCCTTTCGGACGAACAAGAGTTATCCCCCGGAAGAGACCTATTGTACGCTGACCAGCCGTCGACTGCCTATCGGGCTGACCTAGTTTCGGCCGGGAGTTTTAATTACGGTCGGCCTCGTGCATGCAGCCTATTTAGCATATTTCTCGTATGCGTCATTTCCCAGTGAGCGGGTATGCCCCTTGAAGGGCCCCTTTCGGACGAACAAGAGTTATCCCCGGAAGAGACCTAGTTCACGCTGACCAGCCGAAGACTGCCTGTCGGGCTGACCTAGTTTCGGCCGGGAATTGTAATTAGGATCAGAGCCAGGTGCAACCTATTAAGCCTATTACGCGCCATTTTTCCTGTGAGTGGGTATGCCCCTTTAAGGGCCCCTTTCGGACGAACAAGAGTTATCCCCCGTAAGAGACCTAGTGCACGCTGACCAGCCGTCGACTGCCTATCGGGCTGACCTAGTTTCGGCCGGGAGTTTTAATTACGGTCGGCCCCGTGCATGCAGCCTATTTATCGTATGCGTCATTTCCCAGTGACCGGCTATGCCCCTTTAAGGGCCCCTTTCGTAAGAACAAGAGTTATCCCCCGGAAGAGACCTAGTGCACGCTGACCAGCCGTCGAATGCCTGTCGGGCTGACCTAGTTTCGGCCGGGAGTTTTAATTAGGATCGGAGCCAGATGCAACCTATTTAGCCTATTACGCGCCATTTTTGCCTGTGAGTGGGTATGCCCCTTTAAGGGCCCCTTTTGGACGAACAAGAGTTATCCCCCGGAAAAGATCTAGTGCACGCTGACCAGCCGTCGACTGCCTATCGGGCTGACCTAGTTTCGGCCGGGAGTTAAAATTACGGTCGGCCCCGTGCATGCAGCTTATTTAGCCTATTTCTCGTTACCGTCATTTCCCAGTGAGCGGGTGTGCCCCTTTAAGGGCCCCTTTCGGACGAACAAGAGTTATCCCCCGGAAGAGACCTAGTGCACGCTGACCAGCCGTCGACTGCCTATCGGGCTGAACTAGTTTTGACCGGGAGTTTTAATTACGGTCGGCCCCGTGCATGCAGCCTTTTTAGCCTATTTCTCGTATGCGTCATTTCCCAGTGAGCGGGTATGCCCCTTAAGGGCCCCTTTCGGACGAACAAGAGTTATCCCCCAGAAGAGACTTAGTGCACGCTGACCAGCCGTCGACTGCCTGTCGGGCTGACCTAGTTTCGGCCGGGAGTTTTAATTATGATCGGAGCCAGGTGCAACCTATTTAGCCTATTACGCGCCATTTTGCCAGTGAGTGGGTATGCCCCTTTAAGGGCCCCTTTCGGACGAACAAGAGTTATCCCCCGGAAGAGACCTAGTGCACGCTGACCAGCCGCCGACTGCCTATCGGGCTGACCTAGTTTCGGCAGGGAGTTTTTATTACGGTCGGCCCCGTGCATGCAGCCTATTTAGCCTATTTCTCGTATGCGTCATTTCCCAGTGAGCGGGTGTGCCCCTTAAAGGGTCCCTTTCGGACGAACAAGAGTTATCCCCCGGAAGAGACCTAGTGCACGCTGACCAGTCGTCGACTGCCTGTCGGGCTGACCTAGTTTTGGACGGTAGTTTAAATTAGGATCGGAGCCAGGTGCAACCTATTTAGCCTATTACGCGCCATTTTTGCCTGTCAGTGGGTATGCCCCTTTAAGGGCCCCTTTTGGACGAACAAGAGTTATCCCCCGGAAGAGACTTAGTGCACGCTGACCAGCCGTCGACTGCCTATTGGGCTGACCTAGTTTCGGCCGGGAGTTTTAATTACGGTCGGCCCCGAGCACGCAGCCTATTTAGCCAATTTCTCGTATGCGTCATTTCCCAGTGAGCGGGTATGCCCCTTTAAGGACCCTTTCGGACGAACAAGAGTTATCCCCCGGAAGAGACCTAGTGCACGCTGACCAGACGTCGACTGCCTGTCGGGCTGACCTAGTTTCGGCCGGGAGCTTTAATTAGGACCGGAGCCAGGTGCAACCTATTTAGCCTATTACGCGCCATTTTGCCAGTGAGTGGGTATGCCCCTTTAAAGGGCCCCTTTCGAACGAACAAGAGTTATCCCCCGGAAGAGACCAAGTGCACGCTGACCAGCCGCCGACTGCCTATCGGGCTGACCTAGTTTCGGCCGGGAGTTTTTATTACGGTCGGCCCCGTGCATGCAGCCTATTTAGCCTATTTCTCGTATGCGTCATTTCCCAGTGAGCGGGTATGCCCCTTTAAGGGCCCCTTTCGGACGAACAAGAGTTATCCCCCGGAAGAGACCTAGTGCACGCTGACCAGCCGTCGACTGCCTGTCGGGCTGACCTAGTTTCGGCCGGGAGTTTAAATTGAGATCCGAGCCAGGTGCAACCTATTTAGCCTATTACGCGCCATTTTTGCCTGTGAGTGGGTATGCCCCTTTAAGGGCCCCTTTCGGACGAACAAGAGTTATCCCCCGGAAGAGACCTAGTGCACGCTGACCAGCCGTCGACTGCCTATCGGGCTGACCTAGTTTCGGCCGGGAGTTTTAATTACGGTCGGCCCCGTGCATGCAGCCTATTTCTCGTAAGCGTCATTTTCCAGTGAGCGGGTATGTCCCTTTAAGGGCCCCTTGCGGACGAACAAGAGTTATCCCCCGGAAGAGACCTAGTGCACGCTGACCAGCCGTCGATTGCCTATCGGGCTGAACTAGTTTCGGCCGTGAGTTTTAATTACGGTCGGCCCCGTGCATGCAGCCTTTTTAGCCTTTTTCTCGTATGCGTGATTTCCCAGTGAGCGGGTATGCCCCTTTAAGGGCCCCTTTCGGACGAACAAGAGTTATCCCCCGGAAGAGACCTAGTGCACGCTGACCAGCCGTCAACTGCCTGTCGGGCTGACCTAGTTTCGGCTGGGAATTTAAATTAGGATCGGAGCCAGGTGCAACCTATTTAGCCTATTACGCGCCATTTTTGCCTGTCAGTGGGTATGCCCCTTTAAGGGCCCCTTTCGGACGAACAAGAGTTATCCCCCGGAAGAGACTTAGTGCACGCTGACCAGCCGTCGACTGCCTATCGGGCGTACCTAGTTTCGGCCGGGAGTTTTAATTACGGTCGGCCCCGTGCATGCAGCCTATTAAGCCTATTTCTCGTATGCGTTATTTCCCAGTGAGCGGGTATGCCCCTTTAAGGGCCCCTTTCGGACGAACAAGAGTTATCCCCCGGAAGAGACCTAGTGCACGCTGACCAGCCTTCGACTGTCTGTCGGGCTGACCTAGTTTCGGCCGGGAGTTTTAATTAGGATCGGAGCCAGGTGCAACCTATTTAGCCTATTACGCGCCATTTTTGCCTGTGAGTGGGTATGCCCCTTTAAGGGCCCCTTTCGGACGAACAAGAGTTATCCCCCGGAAGAGACTTAGTGCACGCTGACCAGCCGTCGACTGCCTATCGGGCTGACCTAGTTTCGGCCGGGAGTTTTAATTACGGTCGGCCCCGTGCATGCAGCCTATTTCTCGTATGCGTCATTTCCCAGTGAGCGGGTATGCCCCTTTAAGGGCCCCTTTCGAACGAACAAGAGTTATCCCCCGCAAGAGACCTAGTGCACGCTGACCAGCCGTCGACTGCCTGTCGGGCTGACCTAGTTTCGGCCGGGAGTTTTAATTAGGATCGGAGCCAAGTGCAATCTATTAAGCCTATTACGCGCCATTTTGCCTGTGAGTGGGTATTCCCCTTTAAGGGCCCTTTTCGGACGAACAAGAATTATCCCCCGGAAGAGACCTAGTGCACGATGACCAGCCGTCGACTGCCTGTCGGGCTGACCTAGTTTCGGCCGGGAGTTTTAATTAGGATCAGAGCCAGGTGCAACCTATTTAGCCTATTACGCGACATTTTTGCCTGTGAGTTGGTATGCCCCTTTAAGGGCCCCTTCCGGACGAACAAGAGTTATCCCCCGGAAGAGACCTAGTGCACGCTGACCAGCCGTCGACTGCCTATCGGGCTGAACTAGTTTTGGTAGGGAGTTTTATTTACGGTCGCCCCCGTGCATGCAGCCTATTTAGCCTATTTCTCGTATGCGTCATTTCCCAGTGAGCGGGTATGCCCCTTTTAAGGGCCCTTTTCGGACGAACAAGAGTTATCCCCCGGAAGAGACCTAGTGCACGCTGACCAGCCGTCGACTGCCTGTCGGGCTGACCTAGTTTCGGCCGGTAGTTTTAATAAGGATCGAAGCCAAGTGCAACCTATTTAGCCTATTACGCGCCATTTTTGCCTGTCAGTGGGAATGCCCCTTTAAGGGCCCCTTTCGGACGAACAAGAGTTATCCCCCGGAAGAGACTTAGTGCACGCTGACCAGCCGTCGACTGCGCATCGGGCTGAACTAGTTTCGGCCGGGAGTTTTAATTACGGTCGGCCCCGTGCTTGCAGCCTATTTAGCCTATTTCTCGTATGCGTCATTTCCCAGTGAGCGGATATGCCCCTTTAAGGGCCCCTTTCGGACGAACAAGAGCTATTTGGGCTCAAATCGTATTACCTACTTTCAAAGCCGGGAACCATCAACACAAAAAGTAGAGCACAAAAATGGCTTATTTTCTTATTGCTTACAAATATACCTTCAAGTTAATACCAAAACTAACCATTTGCAATGTATTTTACAAATCCTAGGCAGCATGCACTCAACAATGTGTGCTAAGTATCAAACTGACTGCCTGAATGTAACCCTAAAAACAGGAGTTCCGGTTTGGGGTTATGTGACCTAAAAGCCGATGAACCCGCACTTTGTTGGGAGATGTTGATCGGTTTTTTGGTTATCTGTTTTATTGGCGCTGTGAAAAGCGTTTGAAATGTGTTTTGAAATAAACAAGTTATTTTTATAAATTGGGATAATAATGAGAGTAAGCACTATTACAACTCAGTGTAAATCTCTCAAGGCGAGTTTATTACAGTAAAAACTGTGTCATTATATTACGAAATACAATTTTTGCCAATTTACTTGTGCCTTATGACAAACACATGATACACAATCATTACATTATAATTTTTTTTGGTGAAGCCCGTTATTGTAAATACAAAATTGTATTGAGACTTTGAAAAAAAATTAATGGATCAATTCGAACACTATTAGTCTGTATGCCGAATAAGATCCAAAAATCGGTTTCCAATTAGTTAAATAACTTAATGTATATAATTATACAATTATACAACATTAACGTTATATACCATACAACGTGCTACATAAACCTGTCTGGGTGTCACACACAACCACAAATCACAAATCTGTTTATCTCAGTATGCCATCAATACCATGTAAAAATAAAGGAGAACCAAAGTCCCGTTAATAACAACATTTCTACATACCGTTTATATATAACCGATTTGTCACCTGTATTAATCTACAATTGTAAGTTACTTCAGAATACGATCATATAACTCTAATATACTAAATCCTCATCATCATCCAAATACTCCTCCTCCTCCTCCTCCTCCTGCTCCTCACTATCATCATCATGATGATCATGATGATCATCATGATCATCATCATGATCATCATGATCATCATGATCATCATCATCATCATCATCATCATCATCATCATCATCATCATTATCATCATCATCATCATCATCATCACCATCATCACCATCATCACCACCATCATCACCATCATCACCATCACCATCATCACCATCATCACCATCATCATCATCATCATTATCATCATCATCATCATCATCATCATCATCATCATCATCATCGTCGTCATCATCGTCATCATCGTCATAATCGTCATCATCGTCATCATCATCATCATCATTATCATCATCATCATCATCATCATCATCATCATCATCATCACCATCATCATCATAATCATCACCATCATAATCATCACCATCATAATCATCATCATCATCACCATCAGTAGAAGCAGCACTACCACCACCACCATCATCAACACCACCACTACCACCACCACCACGACATCCATCTATATCAGCAGCATCATGATCATCAGCATTATTATCATCATTTTAATCTAAATCATCACAATCATCACCATCATCATTATAAGTAATCTAGACTAAACATATATCTCATATGAAAAGCTGTGTTTAAATATAAACAGCAAAAGTTTATAAAAAACACACACTAAAATTGTTGCAAAATAGTGCAATTCATTAGAACTTACTTCGGCGGCGATTATAGTATACTCGGATATTTCTGAGATCAGGGTATGTATTATATTAAAAAAGAAGGTCGAATTCGTCTCTAAAACGGTACAAAATGTTGACTTTGTGTTTTATTTCATCTGCCCGTACAGTCTGTGAGCCTTGCCATACTCACATATATTTTGTAGTTGTCGATGATAATATTAGCACGATAAAACTGATATTTAAAATGAAATTTACTTTTATAATATAAAGCTCTTAAATCAATAAGTATTACTTTTATATAATATTTGGAGTTGTAAGAACACCTCTGTGTGAGAAGAACAACACATATTTGCAAGTAATCAACCACTGACGATAATCACACATGTTAGAAAACTAAAGGAGCTCAATTTTATAATCTTGTATCATACGAAATGAGAGCACAGAAGTTGATACGTGGAGGATATCAGATATACATTACGAAGAATACAAGTTATGCACCCCGTCTAACGATGTAAGTTAAATCCTCGCTGCAATCGCCGATTGTAAACAAACGGAATGTCGACTATGATATTAGTTGTCCTACTTATTTAATTGCGAAAAAACTGGATCAGATCTGCAATTTGTGCTGTATTTGATTGTTTTGATACTGCCTCATCAATATCATTGACGTGCTTTTGAGTGCAAAATAAACATAACAACGTAAAGAACAAGAATAAACTCAGTGAACTATCGATTAGGAGCGGCACTGTGCGTCTCTCCGATCTTCGTTGATTTGTTTGCGCATTAGGATACCATTCGGTGACGGTTTGTCCATAGTTCACTTTAAGTTAACAATTTATAGGGCAATCAGAATACAATCTAAAATGATCACCGAGTGGTGTAACTGTGACACGCAAAAACATGTGTCTCTAACTGCCCAAATTAGGTACCGGTATCGTCCCCCACATTGATAAACACAAGAGAAGAATGAATACTGGCAATGAGAGATGTCATTACATTCTTGATCTAATTCACGCACGGGAGAGCAGAATTGATTGAAAGAATGTTAATGAAGCCATTTATGTAGGCAAGATAATGACGATTTTATTTTATAGTTATCACTGGGGGCTGACGAGGTATAAGCGTTATAAGCGGTACTTATTTTCAATAACAAACTAATAACAAATGTGCGTAGTTTCAGTCTGTACATTTATTTTGAGGTAAAATCGAAATATTTGTATTTGAAGAAATGCATAAGGTGGTTATTATGTTAAAATAGCCAATTAAGGTAACTTAAATCGAATAAAACTACATGATCCTTTGATTCATTGTACATTACACATTTTAAAGTACAAAAACAGTTACGAACATGTATTTTAATTATTCAAATGCTTTGTTTCGAAGGAAATTACAAGTCGCTTTATGTATAGGTTTCGCACAGAGTATGTATTGGTTGTGCTACGAAGTACAAATATAATGTATAGGTTACTCAACGAAGTCTCTGTATCCTTTTCAGGACATATCACATGCAGTTTGCAGTTACTGCAGACTACCATTTCCCAGTGCAAAAGATGCTGTGCTTAATTGTGCGCATGAGCATCCAAACGAAAAGGTTCCCTTTATGTTGGAGATGCCTTATGAGTCGTGACACTGCACCAGGTGTACAATACAGAAATCGCACGTTCAATATTATGGGTGGCGACATTAAAAAGTATGCTGAAAATATTACATTCAATCCGGTTTCTGGCAAATTGATAATTCCGACAAAATCTACAGTGACAGAAAGTCCTGTGCGAAAGATATCACGAATTAACACGCCCATTGTCAGATATTTCCCGAGCCAGTGGTACCTTCGGACAATGTAGACACAACCGGGATGGAACCGTCAGAGCGCCGGTTTAAGTATGTACCGTAGCTATACCGGGACTCTGTCGGCATTCACCAGGCTCCCCGTAGCTCTGCCGGGGTCTGTTTGGGCCCCGGTGGAGCTATGGTGCCGTACCGGTGCAGTCCCGGTTGTTCACAGTGCCACGCCGGTCGTTGTCGGTCCTTCCCGGTGACTCGCGGTTCATCTCGGAGGTATTAAACATTTTAATATTTTACCGATGGAGCCCCGGTTGTCCCCGGTCGTCTACGGTTCATCCCGGTTGAGCACCGGTTCAACCCGGTATGGCCCCGGTTCATCCCGGTAGATGCCTGATCACGCAACGGGGCTCCGTCGGCATCATAGTGAGACCGGACCTTAAGCGCATTGTAACACGAGGTAAATTTACCGGCCGTCATGTGCACAGTAAACAATAACCTGTGACAGAAACCCACTGTCAAGCCTTAACAACAATACATTGATTAGGAAATTGCGGATTTGTGCCATTGTGGTCCTACTTTCCACACCTTACGGCTGTTACAGGTGTTGATTTTACAGGTAAAATCATGTATACGAACATGAAATTCATCTCAAAATTAGTTGGCGATAACCGATTTTCAAGAAAATCGCTTTGACAGATAAAATGTAAAAATCAAAATCCGTATGAGATAAAGAAGGATCGAAGTTGGGATATGGGATTTACTTTGACATAAGCAGAGTTTCGAGATAACATAACGAGCATCGAATGTTATTTGATAAAGAATACCGTATGCTAAAAACCTATCGTCGGTCTCTATCCAAAAGAACGTATAAGGGATTGTCACAAGGTGAAGATGCGTAATTTATATTGAGACCGACGACAATAGGTTCTCGACTCTCAACTGTCGTCTTATATATGGATTTTCGATTTTGATCGTTTCTTTTGGCCTAGTCGTGAATTTAATTATATCATAATAATGTGCATTACAATGTCGACTGTGCGCTTCGGATCATGTTGTGTCGTTGTTACTATCTCTTCTTCAAAGGAAACAACCAGCCACTCCATGACTCTGTATTTAAATCAAAGTACTGGCAGTACTGGTGTGACGATGCTTTTGAAGAGGATGGATATAAAACATCAATTTAAGTTTATCTATATCACCACAGTTGTGTATGTTGATACGAACGTTTGGGTACGATAAAAAATTTGGGTACGAAAATTTTGGGTACGAAAAAAAATTTGGTACGAAAAAAATTTGCGTACGAAACATTTTTGGTACGAAAAAAAGTTTAGGGGTACGGGGAAGTAGTACCCGTGGGTAACTTGACCCATTGAGCGAAACTGGGAGGCGGGTCACATTCTTATTCATTAAGTATGGCAATACATTCATGATGATTCTCGAAAGTAGGTATGAGCACATAGCCGGACCATGTGAGCTCAATCGTATGAGCACTTGACTATCCGAGTTCGCCAACGAACATATGGATAAGTTAACTAATAGCGAAATGACCTTATACATGTATATCTAACAATCGAACGAAATAACAAAACTACATACCTGTTTGAAACACAAATTTCCACTAATCCGTTCTTCGATGTCATGTGTATGTACACAATGTTTTCGTAGTAAAACATATACCCGACTTCGTAGCGAAACGGACTACGCTTATACCTCGTCAGCCCCCAGTGGTTATACACGCGAACGATTGAAATGGCGGTTTTGAAAGGCACATGATTGTTATCGATTCAATACTGTCCACAGTTATTCTACCACACATAACTGACAGAATGGGTTGCGTGTCGTTAATTATGCCAACGGCCGGTAATTGTTCAACCTCACGTAAGAAATACAGTGGAAAATACTATAAGCTTAAATTAATAATCACGCTTTAAAACTTGGATAACCTTGTTTTAGACCATCGCATTAAACCGAGTAAGCTTTCACGGTATGACATTCCACTAAATTATTGTAAGGCATTTATTAAGTGCGTTTTTAAAAAGCTATTTCGTTAATGACCAATTTACACTAACAATTTAAACCTTGATGTACTTGTAAAAAACCCGCCGGATACCTTGACAATTAGAGCATACACAGGTGTTAGTGCAAAGTAAGAATTTTAGAATTTCGCATATTAATCTGAAAGTTAGAATATTATTGATATGTTACATCCTATTAAGGGCAATATAAAGTACTAAATCACCTGTGCATTAGGTGTAGATTAGGAGTTTATGTAAACTATTCACCCGTTAAATTACCCCCGAGATCAAAACTACGCCCGAATGTGTATTTACATAAAGTTATTGTATACCATTTAACTCATTTAGCAACAAGTAAGCGGATATTAAAATATTTCTGATATAATTGCACAATGAATTGTTTATTAATGAAATAGAACGTTTGCTGTTTTTGTTTAAAGTCGCTACTTGTCATAACTTCTCGCAGCTTGTAACTCTCCATTGAAATCCACCATAGTAATATTCACTGGCAGGATGTGGTAAGATGATTATAGTAGTGTTTAAGGCTTTACTAAGTATAAACTCATTCTATAAATATGTGTTCTATCCAGCCATGGGCTACACTGCATCATATCCATTTGTGACAAGTAAACCAAGCAGTGGCGACTCGAGTATAACTCCGACAAGGGTGACGGTATCGTCTTAAATGACATTGTTCCGTATTGTCGTGAAAGAAAGTGGTATATGGGAAAGCAACAACTAAATTAAATCATGGTGTACAACAACTTAGGTCTTTTATGCGACGGTTCACTTTCGACAACCAAATCACTGAACGACGCTAGCGAAAAACGTTTTATTTCTTAAACCTACTGAATAGTGGGTTACATCCAGGAGGTTTAAACCCGCTTACCCTTAGAACGTTATACCACGCAGTGGTTATACCTTTATCACTTTACGGATATGAATTTTGGAATACATGCATGCAAACGGATATTAAGGGTTGAGGTAGCGAGGTAGCGCACAGGCGTTGCGTTTAACCCATAGTAGTGTCAAATCCGGCTCGAGGCCGATTACTTGGATAAAAATAACCATAAACTAAACAACACGAGACACCATTTGAAGGTTCCACAATCTAATAAGCGCCCTCTAAACATGTGCATATCAGGGGATGCCACTCTAACAATAATCCTTGTAATAGGTATAACAGAATTACTTCCCTTAGACCATTGAATACTCATAACATGATACTATACTACACCCATATAGTCATTGTAAATGTCTACCTGCACTGACTTTTCACACGCAGTGTTAGATGTTAAGTCACTCAAAACAGGTGTTGACGCAAGAAAGCTTTAACGTTTTGGATAGCTGTGTAATCTTCCTTGTACATGTTTGTAGACACTTGGCAATATACGTATTCCTGAATAGACTGATGCGATTTCTTAACAATGATTATGAATGCCAATGATTTATCAGTGCTTTATTTAGATAACCTCATAGGAACAATCTTAATGAGTATCTTAATATGAACTTGAGCAGTGAGACCTTTGTTCAAAGATGCAGTGGAAGAGCATTCTCCGGCAACACGTGACAAATGCGACCAGAGAAGCCAGGTTCTCGATAATATGCATGCACAGACCTGGGTTCGTATTCCAGAAGAATCTTAAGTAAAATTTTATTTTTATCCTTAAATTGAGAAATTTCCGTTAGTGTTTCATTTCATATTGCAATAGATTGGCATCAAGATATACATTTAAATAGCATCATTATGCCAATGTTATTTTAGGAATACCCAAAAAACATTTGTTTCCTTATTTAGTAAAGAAATACAAAACATTGTAATTTTGAACTTAAGTGAAATTATTTAAGAAATCACTTAAGATGTTTCTGGAATACCACCCCTGGTTTATTCAAGATAATGCCAAAGAACGGTAACCAATATGTATCTTGTGCAATCTCGGAATCCCATCCAGAGTGCTGCCCAGAAAAAAATCCGTAATTAGAGCGGTAGTATCAAGTTTATACGCGGTACAGTGTCACAAGTGCTTAACATGGTGTGCCAATATCGTAGAACGCTTACTTCCTTCTGCCCGTGTAGTTATCCCAAAATTCCACTCATGATTGCACTGGCCATTCAAATGTGACGGGTAGACTTCTCATTACAATGGTGAAACTTGCCGCTTGAACAACAAGCAGGCCTATACGTGTACAAGCGTTCCTCACGTGGGCGCGTCAAACTTTGCAATGCTGAAAACCCTGTATCGTGGGTTAAAGGAATGCGCTTAAAATATAACAAACTTGCTTGTCACCGAGATCATCAATACTAAAGAGAATGTATTATAGAATTTCATTTTCGGAACTTGATTACCAGTCTGTTTCTTATGTTGCGATCAATACGCTATCACTAAATTTACAGTAAACATTAGTTATTCTAGAATTTCGTTTTCGTACATAGAAAACCAGACTGTTTTCGCATATGTTTTGATCAGCATTTGTTTGATAATACATGTGGATGTGCGTATCCTCTAATTGCCTTATATATTGGTGCACTATGATATTATATATTCAATGTTTATACCATATGAATACTGTTTTCATTGACCTCTATGAGATTTATTTCCATAAACAATATCAATTCGATTTAATTGTATGCCTATAAATAATATTTCAAACACATGTGTACAAAAGTTTACTTTGTATAATGTCGATTTTAACATCGTTTGTTCGCTGACGAAGAGTAATAAATAAATTATATTACACTTTGTAAACATATTATGCTTATGGTTTCTGATAACTATTGTAAACCTGTATATGATTATTTATTCAGCTCGTCATGTATTTGGAGTAGATAACGTTATATAGGTTAACTAGGAGTATGGGGAGACCACTGTGAGGGATGATAGAAAACTTTCAAAACAGTTTGCACTCCTTGTAAATTAACAGAAAATAGCTCCGCTTTGAACCTGTCACAATATGTGACTAATTAGCCAATTTTTGTTAAGGCGTGATACAACAAATTAAACAAAGCTCGATGAATGTTTCAAGATAAATGCACATGTAAATACCTTGAACGGAACAAGAGCGCTTTAAAACATATCGATACTAAAAATAATGATAGTTATACGAATAATATTAATATTAATAACAATAATATAAATCATAATACCAACAAATAATAATAATAATAATAATATTATTATTAATACTTCTGCTACGTACTACTACTACTAATAATATCATTATTATTTATAATAATAATAAGAAGAATAATAATAAGAATATACAACTAATAATAATAATAGTAATAATAATAATAATAATAATAATAATACGACTTATAATAATAATAATAATTCGAACATAACGTTGAATTATTTATGAATGAAATGTTTCGTTTTTCTGACGGCATACTTCTAAGCTTCCTACCCACAGCCAGTACATAAGCTGTTTAATAATAGTTTAATTGAGTAAATATACATTATTGTGATCACGGACGCCTAAGGATAATAAATCATTTAGAAGCGTTTGTTTTTCATTTATTAAAACTGCATGTGAACTCATCCATCCACTGCTCGCACAGCATCTTCTGTCATAAAACGTCATCACCAATCACTGCAGTCAAAGTTTTCAATTGCTTCTCGTATATAGATTATCGTAATTTGCGGTGGCCTGTAATTTTACAAATTTTACCCAAGAATAGTTCCTTTCGCTGATGGCGCTCTTCTGTATTATACCAGCTTTCAATCACCTGTCCTTCTCGTTATGGGCCTATATGTAGCATCTTTCTGTAGGGCAGTCATCCATGCTCTTACATGCTGTTTGAATACTGCCTGTATCATGTTATGATATCCATGATAAGTACAGGAAGCTTTATTTTCTGTCTAAGTGGCATACATTATCATAATATAACCATCAATTGGTTGACTCAGTTATTTAATTATTGCGTTGGTGTGAACGACATTCTGTTTTTTATAATACCCAATTGAATCAGCGAATATCAAGTTTGCACCTGTCTATTACAGATCGAGATAAACTATTAAACGTTAGCATCCGTAACACCTTTAATTATGTATTGCTTCCATATTATCTACTAACTTTAAAGCACGCTGATTAACTTTTATCATTTAATGAATAAGCCCATTATACAGTTTCAAGTATAAATACTAATAGGCACACTTTTCAGTCATATGCAATTAAACTATAAAGTGGAAACAGAGTTTGCATATAGCCGTGTTATGCTAATGTTACCAACGTAAGGGTTACAACAAAAGGTACCAAACTTTTATTGAGTTTTAATCCAGTAGCTAGTCAATTGTCTTCAAACCTGTCTTCAAACCTGCACAACACAAATTAATTGTGTGTGTGTGTGTTTGTTCTGTCCGTCTTAAGTGCATGTTTACTTGTGTAATAGTGTTGTTGATCATCGTGTTGGTAAATGATTAATTGATCATCGTGTTGATTAATGATTAAAATGGTTCAAGTGTAACGTGTCTACCGTTTCTTCGGGATATATATATATATATAATGGCTTTTCCTCGGGCTTTGCTTAGCCGTGTGATTTGATAAACAAATAATATAATTTGCCTCTATACAAGCCGGTTCCGTATGCACTGTGCGACTTGGATTGATTTGATCACTTGGGTTGACTTGGGTCTACTTGGGTCGACTCGGGTTGACTTGGGTCGACTTGGGTTGACTTGGGTCGACTTGGGTCGACTTGGTTTGACTTGGGTCGACTTGGGTCGACTTGGGTCGACTTGGGTTGACTTGGGTCAACTTGGGTTGACTTAGGTGTCTTGGGTTGGCTTGGGTCGACTTGGGTTGACTTGGGTCGACTTGGGTTGACTTGGGTCAACTTGGGTTGACTTAGGTGTCTTGGGTTGGCTTGGGTCGACTTGGGTTGACTTGGGTCGACTTGGGTTGACTTGGGTCAACTTGGGTTGACTTAGGTGTCTTGGGTTGGCTTGGGTCGACTTGGGTTGACTTGGGTCGACTTCGATCGACTTGGGTCGACTTGGGTCGACTTGGGTTGACTTGGGTCGACTTGGGGTGTCTTGGGTTGACTTGGGTCAACGTGGGTTGACTTAGGTGTCTTGGGTTGGCTTGGGTCGACTTGGGTTGACTTGGGTCGACTTCGGTCGACTTGGGTCGACTTGGGTTGACTTGGGTCGACTTGGGGTGTCTTGGTTTGACTTGGGTCAACGTGGGATGACTCGAGTCAACTTGGGTTGACTTGGGTCGTCTTGGGTTGGCTTGAGTCGACTTGGGTCGACTTGCACTTATACCAAAAGAGTCTGCAGTGTCTCCCCTCTGCGTTACGCAAGGAAGACAATCAATGTCCTCCCTCTGCGTTATGTAAGGAAGACAATCGGCCAGTGTTGTACAAGCGACAATCAGTAGCTTGACAGACACAGGCTGACCTACGAGACCAGACTCGTTCACCGTCTTATATCACCAATGAAAACCCGTGACCCGGACAAAAGTATGAGTCTCTATTGAAGCTACCCAGCAAGATATGGTGTAATGCGCAAAGTTGCTTGGGTCACTTCTACTCAAAAGGCATCCAAAGTCCCAGATAATTCCAATGGTATAAGGTCTCTAATTAATGCAACGTATTTAACGATGTGCTCTGATCGGCAATCGAACGCAGACTGACTGCTCCCAGTAGAGCAGCGCTTTATATACTGATATATCACGTGACCCGCTTGCTAAAGACATCACCCTACTATTTCATTTCATGTAAACACAACCCTACCGTTTCAAACAGTAAATGTATAATACTGTGGCTATATTATGAAATACATATTGTGCATCTTAATAACCGACTTGTATTATTTAATCATCAAACTATGTACATAAAAATACAATGATCAATCCAAAATACACACGCTATTTGCGTGGAACTTACCGAATAGTCGAATGCTTTCCCGCGGGAAATGTACTTTCGTTTTGGTGTAAATAATAGGAAAGAACTCAAAGAATAATGAACCTAAAGGATAAAGTACCGGCAAAAATCATCACACAAGTACAATTTGTTTAACACGGTCGTTTGTTCCGTTATGTAATAAGTAATTAAAATACATACATAACACATTTTAAAAATCAGTCTGAACATAACCGAATTCTTGAATGACATGCTGGAGTTCAATGCATGTGCCAAATAATAAATTAAAAACTTTTGGGAACATAATCACAACCTATTTTATCATTAAAAAAATATATTTTGATGTTATGTACAGTCGTGTTTAACATGAGTCTAAACAATTTACTTTCGTGGAAACGCTATTATTTCTCAATTTTCGTAACAGTGAACCATGATGTGTTTAAAACCACTGTTATCGTCTGACAAACCACCGGGAAGCTTTAAGTAGAACCATAGTCGCGTGTTTGTTTTCGTTATTCTTACTTGAACCGTTAACACTCTGTATAAATGTGTGAAGTCAAGACATCAATCGACATACTTCAGCATTTTACAAAACTCTACTTGAATCCCTTTCTAAGCAATAAAGTTAATCTCATTAATACATTCGTTATCACTTTATATATGTTAATATTAAGATCATACAAACATGAATAAACCCAATAATATTACACCTTTTAAACCATGCCTTAATGAAACTACATAATATGATAATAAGCGCCTCAATTGATCACATGTTCAGTCAGGTCTTCGTTTTGGTATAGGATTGTTTTAATAATTATTTTTAGAGACATTAACTATGTAAATAAGATGCATATTGACATATGTCGTATTTTAATTGCTGAAATGGTTACGTTGCTTCGATACTTGTATAAAATTAATAGGGTTTGTTTTTAACAGACATTTGTTTTCGTTTCCCTATATAACTTAAAAAGTACTATCTTTAAAGTTTAACCATTGGTTTTTGCGAACATAAAATGAAAACAATGTCGACTAAGTGGATTTATAATAAAGGTGTTGCAAAAACATAAATTACATTAATTTTGTTTCCACAAACCACGCCATCACAATTGCAAAGTTTTGGTCGATTACAACTCTGCTTTGTTATTTGTTTTAATATTTCATTGTGAAATAGGAATATGCAAAATACCTGCAAAAATCGTCTCAATATATTGTTTGCTGTTAAATTAACACATATAATATGTCCGAATGTAGCGAAACTTATCCCAAATTAAATATTTAAATCTGAGAATATGATCAAAATTATCAAAAACATATTCAAATAAAACTCAACTTAAAATAAAACAAAAACGGTTCGAATGGTTTATGATAGTATAACATATTATGATAGGTTGGGTAAGTGGAAAAAAACTCGTTTTTTAACCCTGATGTGTTAAGTCAGATGATAATTTCTCAGCATTTAAAAGTGACGCTAAATTGCAATTTCAAGAAATTGTCCAGCAAAGGTAGGGTAAACAGAATGCATACACAAATTAAAATTTGCTTACATATATGTTGTTAGTAGAGCTAATTACGCAACACATAATTCAAAACAATAACGTTAATTTAGCTTTTAGATATTCAGCATATATGATCATAAGCCCCAGTTAAAAGACTATGACATGTTTTGCATAAGCCGAAACATTGTATTTGAAAATTGAAAAAGCAGCTTTGTCTAGTCACACACTTTTAAGAATAGTCGGACATAAGATTGTTATCAGATGCCCATTTGTCGCAAAACTGTTCATCGTCTGATTACCTATGACAAACTTAAGGGACAGATTCTATGTTTTATATAGACAAACATTTTATTTTGCTGGATTTTTAAAAGAGGAATTAGTATTGCTTGAACACATTTGAAATCTGATCAGTTATTTACAATTTACAGTTTATACGCACATAAACAAATCATGTAAAACAATTACGAAAATTTCGAAATAGCTGTCGAAATAAAACGTGTAACTAAACTCAGGGTTTCTACTCGTTGAAACGCAAAACGCAACCGTCTATCGACGTGCTCACGTTTATAATACACGGTGCCTGTGTCACGTGACTTTTTCGGATCTGTGTTGGGAGAATAAAGCGCGACCCAGTTAAATATTTCACCTTTTTTAATGGGATAAAGTGGAGAGCCCGCTCATTCGTAAGAGTGTTCTGTAGGTATCATGATCTTTTTAAACAAATAAGTATTTTTTCAGTAACGTGCAACCGCGCGTTTGAACGGTTAGACAAATGTCGGATCAGTGTGGGGACTTCCTATTACAAACGCGCGGTTGCACTTTACTAAAAAAATACTTATTTGTTTAAAAGATCATGACACCTATAGAAAACTCTCACGAAAGAGCGGGCTCTCCACTTTATCCCATTGAAATGGTGAAGTATTTAAAAAGACAACATTTGAAATGTTAACTGGGTCGCGCTTTATTCTCTCAACACAGATCTTAAAACGTCACTTGGTATAGGCACCGTGTTAATATCTCGTTCAACTTTATAGCGTTTTTAACTTTAGATTTGAATTAACGTGCGGCAGTTTTCTACGCCGTTTTACAGCCCAACTTTCAGAGGAATGGGTTGGGGTCCGTCTGTCCTTCCGTCTAGGCATCCTTCCGAATTTCTGCTACTTACTCAAACTACAAACACATAAACTACATGTACTTGTATATAATTAGCACATCAAGAACATGTCTTTTTTGAAGATGATGCTGAAGACACATTTTTGGGAAGCATAAGAGGATTAGATGGCAATACTTTTGTGGCAGCACATTTCAACATCATGGTCAATGCCTCAGACATCAAGACACTTTTCGACACTAACTGGTTAAATGACAAAGTAAGAAAAAAAGTATTTATCAGTTGATTATTTATAAGCAATGATGGCATTTACATAATTTTAGCTTCCCAGAACTCTAACCTGAAGTGTTTATAACCACCTGATTATAATGCATAATACCTGATGTAACCGATTATATAAAATTAGTCATTGTTGATAAACCTTTGATGGCAGGTTTATTTGTACATATAAAGAATAAATGTACTTTTTTTAGGTTGTTTACATCTACTTTCGAATTATCCATGCTTCTTGCTCATGGATCTCCGTTGTCGACCCAATGTTTATCACTGCCCTAAACGAGGGGAGATCATCAGCTGCCAAAATGTTCCTGACACCACAGCACCTCCAAGCTAACCAAGTTCTAATACCTTGTGTTTAGAAGGCCACTGGACATTGATCGAATGTGATATTTTTGTGCTTACCTGTTCTCAGAGAGGCCATTTTATATTTATAAACATCAGTGTCTTTAGCCCAATTATATTCAATAAGTAAATAATTCCCACCTTCAGTTAGTGTTTATTTTTTTATGAATTTTAATGATGCTTTTTATAGGAATACTTTTCAGCAGAGTTAAGCTGTTTTAACTGATGTCCCAAATGTTCTTATTATTTCCGCCATCGTCGAAGGGATATAAAATTGGCATCGGACTTTTGTCAGTTATTCCATCTGTAGCTATATTGTTCAAGAGGTAGGCATTCACATATCAATATGAACTTGATTATTAAATGTAATTTTTCTCTAAACTACAATATGTGCTTTTTTAGCCAGTACCCAATAAGTCTGGTTGGGCACTATTACTTTTGTATGACTTTAAGGTGCAATAACGCTAATGTTTATTGAATGGTTTGTTTAAAAATATAAATTTGCTTATTGCCATGTTCACTTTATCAATTCCAATCTTCCATGCTTATTAACATTTCAATGACTATGAATTCAATGTAATAGCCTAATTTGAGCTTGTATTGTTCCATATTTTTCTTTAGGTGCTTGAAGTTGCCAGCAAGACTATGACGTTAGTTGAGTCCGGAAATGCTAGAGATAGTGGCTTGACCTGGGTGAGGGAAATATTTCACATACTTTTAATGTAGATAATACTGACTACTGTCAGTTTGGTTTTTGGTATACCCGGCAAAGGAGTTTAGATCATTAAAACTAAGTGTTGGTTGGTCCGTTGGTTGGATTGTTGGTCCGTCCATTTTAATATGTGCAAGTCTGTTGAGCATGCTATTTGTACCTTTTGCATGAGATTAAACATAATCCTGTATATATTATATGTCATCACCATTAAATGTATATGACTTTTCATGCCTTGAGATCCTCAAGTTGAATGAGCTATTTGTTGTCGAATGTTGCTTTTTTCCACGGAGGCATCAAATGTACTAAGATTGAATTAAAAATTAAAATAATTTTTTAATATGAAATCAAAATGTACAAGACACCCTTTTATTCCCATTGATCCACATGTTCCATATGTGTAGGCGCTTTATTGGAACCATTTTTATGGAAAAAGCATAACATGTTTTTATCTTGTGGAGCAAACTATTTTTGCCATTTCTTTTCAAGAGATTGAATGTAATAAAATGTAAGTCATCTCAATGAACTGTATATGCTTATGATTTATTTCTATGAACAGGGATTCATATGTTCATCAAGTATGTGCCTTTGAATTTAACCATGGGAATGGTTTCTATGCATGTGCAGGGGTGTTAATTGGCTAAAATCTAAAATCCTGAAAATAGGCCTATCGTTTTGGGGCCAGAGCAAAGAAGTCTTAATAATTCATGTAACTGTGTTTACTATTGTAAATAACTTATGTAACTTTGTTTACAATTGTAAATAACTTTGTAAACATTATGTCAAAGTAAAATAATTTGTGTTTAAGATGACATTTTGTGACAATAATCTTAAAATTCCAGAAATAAATCCTCTGATTTATATCAATATCGAAAATGGTCCTTAAGGGCCAAAATCCTGATTTCAGGCATAATCCTGAGCTTCGACGCGTCTGATGTGACAAATTGGTGACAAAAAATGATAATAGCTTAAGTTCAGGAACATGTCCTGGCTGGCCTTGAATGTTATGGTACATGATGGGTTTTCAATATATATAAGCACAATTAATCAGGACATCAGACAAGCTGGGAGCATTGTTCGATTCACACCATACAGTTGAAACATGATATTATTTGTATGCCCCCGAAGGAGGGCATATAGTGATTGGACTGTCCGTCTGTCTGTCTTTCCGCCACACTTTGCATTTAGGTTTCGAAAACTGAACATAACTAAAGATATAACCTTCATATTTGGTATGAATGTGTATATGGACAATGCCTTTCCATACGCACACATTTTTTTACCCCTGTGACCTTGACCTTAGGGTCGGCATCAAGGTTTCGAAATCTGTATATAGGTTTCGAAAAATACTAATAACTTCTTTGTCCCTTGAGATATAACCTTCATATTTGGTATGCATGTGCATATGGACAAGGCCTTTCGGTACACAAAATTTAGACCCCTGTGACCTTGACCTTGAACTTAGGGTCCGCGTTTAGGTTTCAAAATCTGCATTTAGGTTTTAAAAAAATGCTCATATCTTATATTTCCCTTGAGATATAACCTTCATATTTGATATGCATTTGTATATGGACAAAGCTTTTCCATACGCTCAAAAATTTTGACCTCTTTGACCTTGACATTGAACTAAGGATCCTGGTTAGGTTTCGAAATCTGTGTTTAGGTCTTGAAAAATGCTCATAACTTTTATCAAAGCGTTAGTAGTGGGCATATGTCATCCTATGGTGACAACTCTTGTTTGAGATAATTAAGATATGTATGCATAGATATGATGACATTCAAGGGTGTTGTGGTTTAGAGAAGGGCAGGGTTAACATAACATGTAATGGTTCAATAAACTAATTTCTCGTGTTGTCAGGCATTGATGGATGTTGTAATTATTCGTATGATAAGCATCACACTCATAAACCATAACCCATTTCATGACGAGTCACAATACACGGCCTCAATTTGGTTGACATTATAAGCATATTAAGTATCAATAGGACCTAGGTAACAACATAACAAGATAATTTCACAGAAAACGGGAGCATGTCTTTGTCAATCATTGATTGATTTAAATAACCTTGTAGAATATGATTTGTCATATAAAAGAACCGGGTCCCTTGGTTTAAGATGAAGATCACAATCTCGTCCTACAATTTTGTCAGGGTCTACACATGACAGTGGCTCTCGTTGTTTTTCCTTTATTTATTCTTATAAAATTGAATACTAGTTACACATGGGCATGGCTGTTCTTAGGTAGCAGGTCACATTTGTTCATATAACTCTTCCTAGATTTAATATTCCCTGTTATTGGTTGTGTTATATTTTAGAAATAATAATTCTTGTAAAGACCAGTTGATTGTTATTGTTTACATTCGGGACTTTTCGCGCAAGCGCACTGCCTGGTTGGCAAAAAGATCAACCTCCTGTATGGGAAAACCATGGCGAGCATCGATAGTAGTTGCTATTCTGAGCATTATTTTACGTTAATAGAGGCAAATAGACAACGTTATCAACAAAAATTTACGGTAGATGGACATCTTATCAAAGATCCATACACGATTTCATCCGAATGTTGGCAAGAAAACTGTTGTCAGTGGCTGAATGTCCAGTACGGTGATGTGTGGAACTACCTCGTACATACACCAGGGCAATATACACAAGAAGCCATGGAATCATACAAATCTCTGGACGGATACAATTATTTTGTATCAGGACACGTGCAGAAAATACTTTACCACGACGTTCCCGAAACCTCTGTGTGTATTCTGACTGCCAAAGCTGTACCCTCACAGAAAGTAAACGACAAGAAGCAGTGGCACCATCCCTGGCTTCTTGTGAAGAAGCAAACTAGCCACATAGTTGCTGCTCATTGCACATGCAAAGCAGGGTAAATTGTGTTTCTGTAATCTTATGATGTGCTGTTTTATCACATCAAACGTATTTCTTTGACATTTATATAAAATTGAACATTAGTGAATTAATAAGTAAATGTAGTACATGTACATTCAGTAGAGAAACTAATTACACCATATGGAGTTATCCCAACTAAAAAAATTTGACAGTGTTGTGGTGTTTGTAATTCGACCACGTATTCGCTCTTGCATCGAGGTTAGACGGTCTTTGAATAAAAACCTCCTACAGTCAATGATAACTCTACATCTGCTGTACTTCCTTCTAAACGACTTTTGCATGTTCTTCGCAACTTTCTCTTTTGACGGCCATTTAATCATAAATTGTACACTCTGTGCTAATATTGGTATGCACTGAGACAAGATTTTTGACACCTGTGTAGGGCATATGTGAAATCTGTAACTTAGGTCACTGTTTGTCAGATTCAGTCTTAGTTTCATCAGCTCCAGCAGTAGTTGGTCACCAGCGGATACCTTGCCAATCTGTTTTAAGAAGACTGCAACAAGACTGAAGATATAAAGGAAGGCAGCCATGGTGGGCAGTCCTGTGTAGGCCTTAACATGGCCACTTGTCAAATTTCTATAAGTAAACTTGCCAGCATCAATTTGTTCCTTAAATCTGACCTTTTCATCTAGAAGGCGTTGGTACTCCTTCTGAATGCCAATGTAGTCCTGCTGCAGTTCTTCAAACTTCAGTACAAGCGGATCCGGATCTGTGTTGGTGCCTACAACAACAAAAAATTCCAATGTAAGAAATTGGTTTATATCATGCGGTCATAGATTCCAGGAATTTCAGTTCAAAATTTAGCTTTTATTTTGATTGTAATATAAAAAAGTTATATGCATGTAACATGAATAACTGATGGAATGAAAGTTAAAGCTACTATGATACCAAATGGCTTTGAAATAAGTTAAATTCATATCTGATGCATTAAAATAACAGTGTCATAATACAACTAAATCATACCTGCTTCACTGTAAGTGGGCAAGCCACCTCCCAACGCCAGCAGGGTGAAGGCTGCTTCATCTCTTGATGTCTGATCGCACGCCAGTTCTTCACTTAATGATTCTACTGAACAAGCGCCTTCTTCTGTTACTGGTTTAAGTGGAATTCGTCGTCTCAGACTTCGCTCAAATCTCTCTACGCGCTTTGGAGTGGTGATTCTGGCTGGAGTAAAGCTGAATACTGAGGGTACATAATCTGGATGATCAGGTAGTGGGGATGGCTTGCCTGAAAAAAACACATATTCTTTATGCACTATTCTTAAACTAAAATGGATCTGAAAGGGATTATTAATACTATTGTAAGTAAATATAGAAAAATAATCTAACCTTTAAACAACCTTATTTATTACGATAGGAATTCGACAAAAAAATTGCAGAAAATACGGGAAAATTAACAACATATTTTTCCGATATCTGATAACTGCAGATACGCGTATCAATTACATTTCTTGATACAAACTATTAAAACAATGGTATGAAATCAAGGAATAAACTAATTTGATGTGACTTACCTCCAACAAAGTGTAAACTGCAAATCCTATCGTGTTTTGTAGGCAGCCATAATGCATTGCTATCGTTCAATGTGGTTCGTTTTATCGAAATTCACCATTTTTGGAGTCTGTCTTCTTCTTTTGGGAATCTAAAAAATGAAACATCATTCCTTCGCTGAAATCTCTCTGTGCAGCCTGGTGCACTGCAACTTACAGGCATGGTGGTATTTGTTTACAAATTCACGTCTTTTCGCACTGATTTCTATAGTGATATGGTTTGTTTTGCCAACCAGTGGGCGGAGTCTAATTTTAGCAGGTGCGCGTGACGTCGCCCGTCAACTGGTCTATTGGCAATTTTGGTGTCATTTAAATATAACTAGACATTTTATAAACAAGTTTTTAAAACCTTTTATATTATTAATTTATTATATTTTAGTCATTTTTAAGAGTCCATGGACAAAATGCCTCACAGTTGGACTTTACAACATAGCAGGGTATGATAGCCTATCAAGACAAAACCTTTATCTACCGTTCTCTTATTAATATCTATAAGGTCTAACTGTATATCTTAAATTGAATCATTTGCAGACCTGACCACAAAGTAATATGTGATCACTTAAGTCAATAATGTATTGTTAAGTCAAGATGTACCTTTTGAATACAGTCAACCTTGGTATTAGAGACTACACAAGGGAGTAACCAAATTTGGTCTTTTGATGAAATTGCCCTTAAAAAAGACCATTCTAGAAAAAAATGTAATCATCATCAGTATCAAAATCAAAGACAGATTCTGTGACTAGGCTATCTTGTTTAACATTTAAATAACATAAAATCAATTAGGTGTTAAACATAAAATTACCTTGTGGTTTAATAACTAGTAATTATCCAACAAAACATGGTTTATATCTAGTAATAATTTAACAAAAGACTGGTGCCTTTTTTGACGTTAAATGTGTTTGAAAAATTGTGCAATCACAACTTTTTGCCATTTGTTGGAAATGTACAGAAAGTTGGTATATCAAAACTACAAGGACTTGCGGAAAGCCAAGATACATTTATTCTTTGTTTCATCACACGTTTAGCACGTTGATTAATAGACAAAGAAAGCCAATTTTATTGGCGAGAAAGTGTTATTTTAAGGCTTCTTGACATGAAGCAGCTTTCCTTTGATTGAATCAAACTAACGATAAATCAGCGCTAAAATCTTTAAATTTGACCTAGTAAAAATGTTTAGGGTGAAATTCAAAGCATAAGACAAAGGTTGCTTATTTCAAGGGGTCCCATCCACAATATTGAACGTACTCGAAGACCGTATTTTAAGTCAAATTTCTATCAATAGTTTGTTGTGATCTGTTGCAAATTTAATTTCCAATGTATGTTACTGTTTTGTATATGGCTATTGTGAAACTGTGTGAGCAGTTCTATAAGTGGCAGTTTCTACCTATTGCTACAAAGTAGATTGAGCTATTCTGGAAAAACCAGAGACATATGTCCCTTGTCTGCCTTTCCAAAGACACACAATTTCTTCATAACAAAAAGAATATTTTCACTGTTGAGGTTTATCATCAATATTTAAATAAACTGTTTCTTAGCTGTAATAAAATTGATGTTTTTTAAAAGATTGGTGTAAATCAATAAAGTGTTTAGACTCTGTAGCAACAAGAAAGGCAAAAAAGCGAGCATAAAACTACTCGTCACTCATGAAAATATGTTCTGTGTGACCACATGATTATACAATTTTTACACCAACATCAATGAATATGATCTCTGTTTTTGCTTTCCTTATTAGAAGTTAACATAACAATAAATGCTTATTGTCGTAAGGAGGTGGCCAAGCAGACAAATGGTTACGACTGTGAAGTCCATATGTGCCAATATGCTGCGGATGTTGCGTATGCCTTGCCGGTTTCATGTTCTACGGTATGTCTAAACAACATTTAATTTAATTCATTAAAACAAACAAAGTTACCTAAATATATTTCCTCTCCAGATTGCTTAACCATTCCACGGAGCTTTTACTTCAGACATTTGGTAAAATCTTTTTCTCAGGTATTAAATTAAACAACCAAAAAAAAATTGCCCAATCGAAAATTTGTTAAATAATAACCCATAACTTGAATTGGCATTTATTACTTATTATTATTAATTTCCCCATGATATATACAAAACTCCTTGACATAAAGCATGCAAGTTGTAATGTTTACTATTAAGTGAAGGCTGTTTATTCAGAAGTCAAAGGTAACAGGGTCTCAAAACAAGAAATTTAATCGGTGCATTTAATCATCAGTTGTTTCAAGTAGTTATTTAAATTGCTGTTAATGCCTATGACAAGCTCCATTTAGCAGACTTTCAATTGTGATCCAACATGGTGTTAAGAAAACAACAGATCCAGCAATTTTCATCTCACATAGTGATTTTTCGCTTGCTTCTTTATAGTACATGTAGGGGATTGAAGCCAAAAAAATATAAGAGAGGTATTTTGCCTTATATGCTATCCATCAATAATAAACCCAGACCTAGTGTTATATATAGCGGATGCAAATTCTGTCTAAAAAAGGCCCTTTTGAATTGCAAGTTGACATTTTTATTATCTGGAGTAGTAAAGGAGGTCTAAAGATAGCACCTGTCCAACCATACGATCCTGGAGTTTCTGTTTTCATTTTTTTTTACATAATATTGTTGCCCAAACTTTCGCTGTTGAATCAACTTGATGTGAAGACAATTGTTAAGAAAAGAAAGTTCATACTTTATTATGGCCATTTCTGGTTTTTCACTGAGAAATATGTATTATCCATCAATTGTTTTTATATGCTCCTCTTTAACTGCTCGCTGGATTTTGCTGAAACTTTAAACAGCTGTGGATTATATCCATTAGAAAGGCGTTGATAATGTTTGCAAACAATTCTTGCTGACTTATAGCCCCATGGACCTTTCACAGCAGAATAATGGCCCTTGTCTGTTCTTTCCATTACAAATATAATTATAAGCCCTTCCTTATTTTGATTTTTGTACCGAACTCCCTTCTTGTCATATATATATGTCAATATTTCATAGCTGAATGACCTTAATGTTATTTTAAGGAAAATATTTTTTATGCAATAAAATCCAACTGAATTATATTTAATTGTCTTTGTTTTCTTTTAACACAATTGAATAAATGTATGGTACCCAACGTTTGCTAAGCTACGCTTCTTGTTTACCTCGTTCTGTGTTATACAGCGTCCTTGAATTAATATTTTGCGAGAATGTAGCTGGAGCCTCATATAAATATACTATCCTCAATAAGGCACAATCTAATCAATATATATTAACAAGTAACTTTCTTTTACCAGCTTCAATATAATAATAGGGCTCATATTATTCAACCCATTCTTAGAGTTAGACTTAGACTTCTTAGAATTACCAATATTTTTTCATGAAACTTGGAGCATGGATAGATGCCAATATGTACATTATGCACGTCATTTCATTTTGTTCCTACGTCAAAAATTATGGATATGATGGCAACAAATAGACTAGAAATACTGCTGAAAATGGTGGTTTTCTGGATCCTGCGATAACTTTAAAATTTCTTAATATTTTTCATGAAACTCGGAACATGAATAGATGGCACTTTGGACATTATGCACGTCATTTCATTCTGTTCATAGGTAAACATTCTGGTTGCTATGGCCACAAATAAAAAATATTCTGACAATGGTGGAATTTTTGACAATGGTGGAGCCGGTAGGGGACTTTAATTGCTTGGCAATAGTCTTGTTTTAACTGGCTTGTTAACATTACATGCTTTTATTGAAGTTAAATGGGAACTTAAAAAAATGTGTAAGCTTTTATTTTGTTCCCTTTTCCAGAACAAGGTTCATGCCATCCGGAAGGCGATGACATTTGAGATACATACTGGAGCATTGATGCCCAGAGAATAATGCGAACAGTTTTGTAGATCACGCACTATTTTGACCATAGATCAAGTGATGACATATATTTGTTCAAACTGATTGAGACATTTTGATGCATGCTAAAAAATCATCAATATTATTTGTGGATCACGGCAGAGACCTGTCGTTATACGTTATGCATTCATGTTTGCCTCAAAGGGTCTCCCTGTTGTGTTAAGTTTGTAAATATTTGTTTCTTGCCCAAACTCTGTTTAATTGGCCACTGAATTAAAACAAAAAATCGTGTTTGTATTACTATGCTTTTTAAAGCCAGTAAAAAGGACGATATAATTATTGATTGTCTTTACTGAACTTAATTTTTAGGTCACCTGAGCACAACGTGCTCATAGTGAGCTTTTGTGATCGCCTTTTGTCCGTCGTTTGTTGTGCGCCGTCAACATTTGCCGTGTTAACTTACTCTTTAGACGCCACATTTATTGTCCAATCTTCGTGAAATTTGGTGAGAAGATTGGTCTCAATGGTATCCCGTAAGAGTTTGAAAATGGTTACCTTTGCTTGAAAAACTTGGCTGCCAAGGGTCGGGGGATTTTTCCTTATAAGGCTTTAGTAAAATTTTGTTAACACTCTAGAGGCGACATTTATTGTCTGATTTTCATGGAACTTGGTCAGACGATCCATCCCAATAATATCTTAGACGAGTTTGGAAATGATGCTGTTTATTGAAAAACATGGCCGCCATGGGGCGGGGAATTTTTTCTTATATGGCTATAGTAAAACCTTGTTAATACTCTTGAGGCCACATCTATTTGCGGATCTTAATGAAACTTGCTCAGAAGATTTTTTTCCCAATGATATCTTGGATGACTTAGCTGCCAAGAACCGGGGCATTTCTCCTTAGATGGCCATGGTATAAGCCACATTTATTGTCCAATCTTAATGAATTTTTTGTCAGAAGAATCGTACCAATAATATATTGGACGATTTAGAAAATGATGCCAGTTGGTTCAAATCATCATGAAACTTGGTCTGAATATTTGTCCTAATGTATCTTGGACTAGTTTGAAAAAGGTTCTGGTTGCTTTAAAAACATGGCAACCAGTTGGCGGTGCAATTTTTCTTATATGGTTATATATTGCTTTAGTACAACCTTGTTAACACTCTAGAGGCAACATTAATTGTAAGATCTTCATGAAAATTGGTGAGTGATTTTCCCAATGATATCTTCGATGAGTTTGAAATTAGTGCCGGTTGGTTGAAAAACATGGCCGCCAAGGGGGGGCGGGGCTTTTTTCCTTATATTACTATTATAATACCTTCCTAACACTCTAGAGGGAACATTTCTTGTCCATTAATCATCATGAAACTTTGTCAAAAGATTTGTCCCTATGATATTTTGGACATGTTGGAAAATGGTTCCGGTTGCTTAAAAAACATTGCCACCTGGGGGCGGAGCATTTTTTCTTATATGGCTATATATGGCGTTGGTAAAACCTTTATCAGAAGGTTCATCATTATTATATCTTGGATGAAAATGGTTTTGGTTGGTTGAAAAGCATGGCCACCAGGGGGTCGGGCATTTTTTCCTTATATGGCTTTAGTAAAACCTTGTTTACACTCAAGTTAAATATTCTCGAAGTTTAATGTAGATATATTTATTTCGCAGAAAATTACTAAAGGGAGAAAAAACTGTAAATAGCTATAATTGTTTGAATTCCAATCAGGAGTGCACTCTTAATTACTCCAACTTTCCCTTATCAGCTTCCTTTGCACAAATCAATACACATCTCTGACTGAACATTGATGTTATAGTAAGATCAGAAACTTGATACCTTGTTGTGCTATTCCTTTGATGTTTGGCACCATAGATAAGAGAAGATATAATTTTTGAGGCAAACAGTTTATTGATGAGGTCTGAATTTGTTTGTGGGATTATCACAGATTTTTGTTTTAAAATGGATTTATTTATTTTTTAATTGGAAATATAATTGCAAGGTGAGTCTGAAATTAGTTCATGTTTGTTAAAAAACAAGGCTCTCAGGGGGGTGGTAGTTTTTTATGTCTTCAGTTGCTTATTGTTAAACTTTGTGAAAACTTTTAGTCACATTTAGTTAAATCTGAATGACACTTGCTCTGTACAAATGTTGTTATCATATCTTCATTTTGTTTACTCTATTAGTTTAAATAATATCATCTTCAAATATGGTGACAATCTTATGAGCATTTAATTTATTGCTCATGGTGAACTTTTGTGATGACATTTTTTCAATTGTCTGTCTTCCCTTGTGCGTCATGAATATTTGCCTTTTCAGCACTGCAGAAGCCACATTCATTGTCGGATCTTCATGAAACTTTGTCAATTTTGTACCAATGATTTCTATGGCGTGTCACAAAAATTAAACAGGCCTAATATCCAGGGGGCCATTTGTTATCCATTCTTCATGAAACTTGTTTAAAACATTTGATTTTATAATATCTTGCATTTCTTGGGCTTCACATAAAAGGTCATTAACTTTTATCTCAGATGAGCGACTTTGGGCCTTTCAGCCCTCTTGTTTTTATCTGGCATTACTCATAATCTGACAGACTAGCCTCCTTTAAGTTGGTGGATGGGGGAGTTATATAGGACGTACTATGTCTAGTCATTCTGTCTGTGTTAAAATTAACTTAGGTAGAAATGTAACATTTTAAGATGTTTGTATAGCTTTACACAAAAGCTCACCCATGAGTGTGTTGTGTGACAGTACTTCATGGCTTCCATCAAAGTCAATGAGTCAAGGTCCAACTGTTGGGATTGTCGTCACTTAAATATGATAATGTATAAAGGATTTTAACATATATTTACTTATTAAACATGATTGATGTTGACTGACAGTATTGTTTTTCTTGTTTCTTTTTAAATATATGTTCATGATTGTTAATAATTTTGTTGGATTAATCTACGTTATTGTCTATGTAAATATGTTAGTTCTATTTCATTTCTATTTTCATAAGAACTTTATCTGTTTATAATATGAATGGTATTTCTAATATTTTAAATTGGGTCACATTTAAAATACCAAGACTGGCTTAAACCCAGATATAAAAGACAGAGCATGGTAGGAGTATGCTCTTTTCTGATTGCATGTAATATTCCAATCTTATTTGGAGGCATATATTATAATAATTGGGTACACACTTACACCATTGTGATAACTGACGGGAGAAGCTAAAGAAATACCAGCATATTTTATTTTTATTTTTCAAATAAGTGCATATATTATTAGCACAGATTATTGGTGCAATGTCACAAATGTCTAGTCAGCTTTGCTTTAATATAGATGTTTTATTTGTTTAATAAGTATGTGATGTGTTCTATACACCTGATGATGTTTCAGTGATAAATATAATCAAATAATTAGTTTTGAATCAATAAATTGCTTTGAATTGTTTTTAGATTACCAAAAACATATTTGTTTGCTCTTGAAATAATGGTGTATTTAAACAGAGACTCAATGCTGGTTTAACAAATGAGGAACATAAAAGTATATTTCTATTGTTAAAGTATAATAGCTTATTCTTTCCAAATTGTTGCATGATGACCGAATGAATCGATAAAAATCGATTGTATTGTTTCCAACAGATTGTTCAGAACAAGTGGCTAAATTAACTTTTTAAATGTTATATATAATTACATAGTGTCGGCATTAATTCTTATTTCATTCCAAAAAGGAAGTCTTTAATAAGGCGTTAACAGGAGAGAGAGTATATGATATTTTATTGTAAAAGGTTAAGCCTAATTACTGTCTATTGTTTTTTTTCGGATATATAGTTTGGAACAAGGCCCTTTTAAGCTATATTTTGCATGGTTTCTATTACTTTTGGTTTTGTATATAATTGTGTAGTGTTTGCCTTAATACTTTCTTTTCTTCGAAAAGGAAGTATTTTTAGTAAGGCGTTTACAGTAGTACAAATATATGACGTTTTTATAATGTAAGCCTAAAGGCCGTCTATTTTTTGGTTTTGGATAGATAGTTTGAAACAAGGGGTTAATAAACTATATTTTGAATGGTTTATTTTAATTTCTGTGTTGTATATAATTTTATAGTTTTTGCCTTTATACTTTTTTGTTTTAAATAGGAAGTCTTTAATAAGGCGCTAACAGTAGCATATAAATATGGTATTGTTATGAGAAACAAAAAACACGTGCTGCATTTTATCTGTTAATGTTATGATTTAATGTGACTTGTTTTTTAAAAAAAGCCTTGTGAGAAATAATTTAAATTATAAATATTCATCAACTTTCAAAATATCAGTTCTTCACGCATTTTGCAAATCATATTATATCTGACAAAGTCTAGTTACTTTTCAATTAAATCTCGGGTTATCATTTATTACAAAAACATAATGCATCACTTAACAGACAACAAAAAAGACCATTTGGAGTTTGTATTTACAGTATCATACAGTTATTGTCCCCTACCGGTTTCACTGGAGGGAAATTATGGTTTGCGCTCTATGCGTCTGTCTGTCGGTCGGTCACAGTTTTTTGGATCCTGCAATTACTTGTTCTTCATACTTTTTCATGAAACTTGAAACATGGATAGATGGCAATATGGACATTTCATTTTGTTCCTACGTAAAAAAATTGGATTGCTACGGCAACAAATATATATATATATATATATATATATATATATATATATATATATATATATATATATATATATATATATATATATATATTATTTGACAATGGTTGCTCTGGTAGGGGACATATATTGCCGGCAATAGTTTTGTTTTTTATTTATTAAATTAACAAATTTGTCTTTGCAGTTGATAGTGTAGTTGAATGAGAGAAACTGTACATAAAACTATCAAAGCGAGAGTGTTGTTAACGAATTTTGCCTTTGGACAACACTTGTGTTATGTTTATTGTTATATCTTAATGCATGTTCAATGTTTGCTTAACATTGTGAGTATTAATATGTGTGTTGTTTTTGTTAACTTATATATATTTTGAGTACTGTTTGTTCTGATATACATTTATAAACATTACAGCCAGGTGTGTGTATAATAGTTTTCATTAATTTAGTATTTAACACTAAAAAAAGTGTGACATTCATATAAAAAAAACAAGACCGACATCAAATACGGATAAAAAAGACTACGCATGCCACAACATCTAGTGACATGTGATGCAACCTTCTGTTGTGAGACCTTTATCATTTGGTAGTCATTGAAAAACATTGTTGGCAACAGGGATAATTTGTATGCATCCGGATCGAATGATCGGGAGGATGTTGGTTTTTGGCCTGTCTGTCTGTCTGTTTTTGTATGTGTGTGTCTAACCAAAAACTTTAACCTTGGTAATAACTTTTGTAGAATTGAAGATACCAACTTGATATTTGGCATTTTTAGTGGTGAAAGATCGAGGTCATTCTTCAAGGTCAGGGGTCAGATATATGGCTTCAAACGGGCGCAGTAGGGGGCATTGTGTTTCACAAACACAGCTCTTGTTTACTATTTGAATGAATTCTTCAAATAATTTCTTCTCAAAAATAATGTTTGGTACTTAACAAATAAGTGCATTACTCAGATAGATAATTATTGAAAAGCCGTACAAATCTCAGTTTTACGTTTAAATAAATCTTTGATGTTGCGTAATACATATAAGCTGTTTTGTTAAATATATATATATGTGATGCTGTGAACGTGAAATGTATAATGATGACTATTAATTAGTATCTAAGTTAAGTTAAGTTCAATTAAAAGGTGTATACAATTGTCAAGCATATGGAATTTGTTTTTTGTGTATCATTCTGCTCAAAAATAATGTTTGGTACTTAACAAATAAGTGCATATATTACTCAGATAGAATTATTGAAAAGCCATACAAATCTAGTCAGTTTTTACGTTTAAATTGATCTTTGATGTCGCGTAATACATATGTGCTATTTTATTTAATATATATATATGTGATGTTGTAAAAATAAAAATGTATAATGATGACCAATAATTAGTATCTAAGTTAATGAAGTTCAATTAAAAGGTGTATACAATTGTCAAGCATATGGAATTTGTTTTTTGTGTATCCTTCCCGTACATATTTTAATTATTTTCATCAAATGGTTTTGATGTTGTTTTTAAATACATCAACATCAACACTTGTATTATAAACCCAAACACACGAAAAGCAATAACAAACATTAAAATAAAAAACTCTTTTAACAGCATGAACACCAAGAACACCACAATCAACTAAAATATTACTCTATCACCATGATCGCATTTATTGCTACAACTTCTGCTGATATTCTAGCTGCAACTACCATATTATTTTACGTGAATAACAATCAATAATACATTTTAAAAAGCACAAATGTTACTACAAAACTTAACTTTTTGTATTGACTTCGTTCCATTCACATGCGCGTGTTCAAAGACTTTCCCCACCTGAAGTCGCATAGTGTAAGTACAACTATTGTGTCCATGTACTCCTAAATAATAAACTTACTAGACTGCAAATGTTTGGAAAAATGTAGTAATACAGTGTCAATTCCTATGTACTTAAGTTTTAATTGAAGATATTTAAATTTTTACAAAGATGACATTTAATTTTGATTTAGTCTCCATCTGTTTGTGGCGTGGATGGTGTGTGTGTGGGGGACTGGTGTACACTGGGAAAAACACGTGCCCAGTATGTAATAACCATACTTTAAACTTGCTAAATCGGTTTAACAGTTGTGTAAATAGGCTTAAGAAGTTGTATGTTTGCACTTATGTACTACACTTGCTAAATGGGCTGAAAAGGCTTTAAAATAGGCTACAAAAGACTTTTTATGATGTATTTTTCAACATATGTACTAATCTTTCTAAATAAGCAAAAAAGATTGATAAATAAGCATTTAAGTAGGCTAACTAGGATGTATGTTTGAACCTATATACTAAACATGATAAATAGGCTGAAAGACTGTTTAATAGGCTAAATAGGTTGTACGTTTCAACCTATGTACTACGCGTGGTAAATAGGCTAAAATGGATATACAATAAGCCAGATGCGATGTATGTTCGAATCTATTTACTGAACTTACTAAATATGCTCAATAACGATTAATATATAGGCTACTCATGCTGTATGAGAAATCCTTTGTACTAAACTTGTTATAGTCTGAAAAGCTTGAAAAGGTCATTAAATATACTTAATATGATGCCTGCATTAACCATTGTACTTAACTTGCTAAATACTATTAGGCTAAACGGCTAAAAAAGGCTACTAAATAGCCTAAATGGGATGTATGTATGCAACTATGTACTTAACTTAATAAATAGGATAATAAGACTGAGAATGCTGTTAAATAAGCTAAATAGACTCAATAATTATAATACTTAAAACTTGATTAAGAAGCTAAATATGCTGTTCAATAGGCAAAATATGCTAAATATAATGAATGTGTCTATATATGTACGAAACATGCTAAATAAGCTAAATACGCTATTAAATAGGATGTATGTGTCTACGTATGTATGAAACTTGCTAAATACGCTAAATAGTCTGTTAAATGGGCTAAATTGGATGTGTGCGTCTACGTATATACTAAGCTTGCTAAATTGGCTGTTAAATAGGCTAAATATTTAAATAAGGATGTATGAGTCTACATTCATGTATGTTCTAAACTTGCTAAATAGGCTAAATAGGATTTATGTGTCTAATTATGTACTAACTTTGCTAAATATGATAAAAAGGCTGTTAAATAGGCTAAAAAGGATGCATGTGTCTACGTATGTACTTTACTTGCTGAAAAGGCTAAATAGGCTGTTATATACCCTAAAAAAGATAAATATGTCTACGTATGTACTAAACTTGCTAAATAGACCCAATAACCTGTTAAATGGGCTAAATTGGATGTATGCGTCTACATATGTACTAAGCTTTCTGAATTGGCTGTTAAATAGGATGAATATGCTAAGTAGGATGTATGAGTAAATAAGGATTTATGTGACTACATAATTTCTAAATAAGCTGTAAAATAGGCTAAATAGGATGTTTATGTTTACCTATGTACTAAACTTGCTAAATAGGCTGTAAAATAGGCTAAATAGGATGCATGTTTTAACCTTTGTACTGAACTTTCTAAATGGGCTGAAAAGGCTGTTAAATAGTCTAAATGGGCTTAAATATGATGTTAAATAGGATAAATAGGCTAAAAATGATGTATATCTACGTATGTACTTAACTTGCTAAATAGACAGTTAAATAGGCTAAAAAGGATGTATTTTTAACCTTTGTATTCAGCTTTCTAAATAGGCTGTATGTATCTACGTATGTACTTTACTTGCTTAACATGCTGTTTAAAGGCTAAATAGGCTTTACACGATGTAATCTTTGTTCTAAACTTTCTAAATAGGCTGAAAAGGCTATTAAATAGACTAAATAGGCTAAATAGGATGTTTAATAGGCTAAACATGATGTATATGTCTACGTATGTACTAAACTTGTAAAAAGGCTAAATAGGCTAGGCTAAATAGGATGTATTTTTGAAACCTTTGTTGAAAACTTTCTAAATAGGATGAAAAGGCTGTTAAATAAGCTAAATAGGCTAACTAGGATGTATGTTTGAACCTTTGTACTCAATAGGCTAAATATGCTGAAAAGGCTGTTTAATAGGCTTAATAGGATGTATGTTTCAATTTGTACTAAAAAGGCTAAATAGGCTTATAGGCTGAAAAGGCGGTTAAATAGGCTCAATAGGATGTATGTTTCAACCTTTGTTCTAAATAGGCTGAAAAGGCTGTTCAATAGGCTAAATAGGATATTATGTTCAACATATGTGCTAAATAGGCTGAAAAGGCTTTTAAATATGCTAAATAGGATGTATGTTTTAACCTATGAGCTAAATAGGCTAAACAGGATGTATTTTTCTTCCTATGAACTAAACTTGCTAAATAGGCTAAATAGGCTGTTTAGTAGGCTAAATAGGATGTAATTTTTAACCTTCGTTCTAAACTTTCTAAATTGGCTAATTAGGCTGAAAAAGCTGTTAAATAAGCCAAATAGGCTAAATATGATGTATGTTTGAACCTATGTACTAAGGCTAAATAGGCTGAAAAGGCTGTTGAAAAGGCTAAATAGGATGTATATTAAGACCTATGTACTGCATAGGCTAAATAGGCTTATATGTTGAAAATTCTGTAAAATAGGCTAAATAAGATGTATGTTTCAACCTTTGTAAGTCTAAATAGGCTGAAAATGCTGTTAAATAGGCTAAATAGGATGTTTGTTTCAACCTATGTACTAAATAGGCTAAAAAAGCTGAAAAGGCTGTAAAATAAGATTAAAAGGATGTATTTTCAACCTATATACCTAACATGCTAAATAGGCTGAAAATGCTGTTAAATAGGCTAAATAGACTAAATAGAATATATGTTTCAACCTATGTACTTAATAGGCTAAATAGGTTGAAAAGGCTGTTAAATAGGCTAAATAGGGTGTATATTTTAAGCTATGTACTAAATAGGCTGAAAAGGCTGTTAAATAGAATTAATAGGATATCTGTTTCAACCTATGTACTATATAGGCTAAAAAGGTTGAAAATGCTGTTAAATAGGCTAAATAGTCTAAATAGAATGTATGTTTCCACCAATTTACTAAATTGGCTAAATAGGCTGAAAAGGCTGTTACTAGGCTAAAAAGAATGTATGTTTCAACCTATGTACTAAATAGGCTTAATAGGCTGAAAAGACTGTTAAATAGGCTAAATAGGGTGTATATTTTAACCTATGTACTAAATAGGCTAAATAGGCTGAAAAGGCAGTTAAATAGGCTGAATAGGCTAAATTATTTACTAAATAGGCTGAAAAGACTGTTAAATAGGCTCAATAGAATGTATTTTTCAACCTATTTACTAAATCGGCTAAATAGACTGAAAATGCTGTTAAATAGACTAAATAGGCTAAATAGGATTGTATGTTTCAACATATGTACTCAAATAGGCAGAATAGGCTGTTAAATAGGATAAAGGGTCTAAATAGGCTGACAATGCTGTTAAATTGGCTAAAATCAGCTAAATAGGATGTATGTTTCAACCTGTGTACTAAATAGGCTAAATATGCCGAAAATGCTGTTAAATAGGCTAAATAGGATGTATTTTTCAACCTATGTACTAAATAAGCTAAATATGCTGAAAAGGCTGTTAAATAGGCTAAATAGGATGTATGTTTCAACTAATGTACTAAATAGGCTAACTAGGCTGACCATACTGTTAAATAGACTAAATTGGCTAAATAGGATGTATGTTTCAACCTATTTACTAAATAGGCTAAATAGGCTAAAAAAGCGAAGAGGCTGTTAAATTGGCTAAATAGGCTAAATGGGATGTATGTTTCAAACTATGTACTATATAAGCTAAATAGGCTGAAAAGGCTAAATATGATGTATGTTTCAACCTATGTACTAAATATACTAAATAGGCTGAAAAGGATGTTATATATGCTAAATAGCCATGTGCTAAATAGGCAGAAAATGTTGTTATATAGGCTAAATATATGCTACAAAATGACTCGGTGACCGTGCGATCATCGGCAGGGCGCCAGCCAATGATCGGAAAAATATGTCGCCCGCTGGACTCTATTTGTGACTAAGGTATTAAACTGTTTAAGTTCATAATTTGTTAAGTTATATCAGCTGATACATTTAGCATTATTTATATGACTTTACCAAACTATCCTGACGCCAAAACTTTGCTCACTATATAACGTCTATCTTACGTTAAAATGTATCAACTGTTACGATTTTGGTTTTGATTACTAGCACTCAATTGCAAATCGTTGGTCCGTTTAATATTTTGTCGATTGAAATGAAACTAGACTATTTTTAACCATGGTTATTATTTATGTTTCAAACATACTAATATTAAATGAATCTGAATGTATGAAGACACAAAACTATGCATAGCTGTGTACTGTTCATATTCTTTTTCCTAAATGAATTTGGTTCAAAACACTTCGTACAGACGAGTACAGTTTTGAAATTTATATTTTCATTTTTTTTTATACTCATTTTAAGCTATTCACAATTTTACAGTTTCGATAGTCATTTAAAGACTTTTTCACACACAAAAAAATACAAACATTTCTGAACATGTGTCTTTGACCTTTCAAGTTTAGATCTCTTACTCGTAATTAAAAAAAAATCGCCGTAAATTCCTTAAATTGAGCGTTGGTTAAACTTCCTCTTTTTTATTCGTGTTTTTGTTATAAATGAGTATATAATTTCCCCAGTATTTGCGTTCTTGATTTAAACGTAAAAAGACGTTATGGCTGTTTACCCATTTGGTATAACGGATTCACATCAAGATTAGTTTTGTGTAAGGTGATGATCAATACACAGCTAATTGCATTGCTGATTATTTTAATAACAATACATTATATAAAATAAACGTGTTTACTAATACTAGATAACAATCAGTTTAAACCACAGCTGTCCAAATGTTTAATATAGGCAAGTCTCCAAATACTTTTACAAGTAAACTTTACAATCATTTAAGTGTTGGAGTATTTAAAGCGAATAAGTTACAAGATTGTAAGGCAAATATGCCATAGTAAGTTAGATAATTTCCATCTTATAATTTAAAACAACTGGAGTGTTTAACTGAGCCATGCATTTATTAACGGTGCTTTAATATTGGGAATATTATTGTTAAAAATCATATATAAAACGCGGTTGAATATTATCATATTGCACTTGGCACACCCTGTAAAAATATTTATTAGGTTATTTATAACAAATCTTTCCTTCCTTTTTTGTCACTCGTTATTACTTCTTATAAACAAGTGCATTTCGTTCACTTGTGATAACCTCATAAATTATTTTTTTGAAGCGATGTGTTATCAACATACTTGGGTATTTGTATACTGATATATTTTCGTATATTTATATGTAAAATACTTCAATTTCATAGTTATTTTATTAGCTAGTTTATGCATTGATTATCATATGAATCGAATGTCATATCTCTAATGTATTACTATCCAATTGTTCTCTTGTCGTTCACTGTATAGTTTTGCCGTGTAAGATGTATTTGTTATATTCGCAACCGTCAACCGTCAAGTTGCTGCTTACGCGAAATTAAGTTATAAAATCCGTTGTTCATGCAACTGTATTATATTACACTGTTGCATATTGATAAGGATGTTGCTGGCGTCATCTTTGACATTGCCTGTTAACCAGAAATGATAACATGAATAACAAAACAGTAAAATTAAGACATCATTGTCATGGATGTCTGCCGTTGTTAAAGGATGTCTTTACGGAAACTAACATTGTTGATGGCGGCGAACCTGAGTCAATATCACACAAAGTTTCCAGTGAATCACTCAAGATCTTAATTCATTGAACAATTACATGTCTCTGATGAATAAGGTCAGTACACAAATACGCGCTTAAACCGAACACTTCATCAAAAAGGGCAATGAGTGGAATATGTAAATGTGGTTTTGAAATTTAGTACTAAGCAAATAAAAATACCACGAATTCACGATGCATAATTTCCAAATGTCAGATTTTTTGGAGATTATGTTTCTAAAATTGGCTGGTGCTGGTGCGTTTTTCAAGTGGATAAACAAAATCGCTGTTATATAATAAATGACAGTTATATTGTAATTATACGAACCATAAACCAGAGTTTTCGCCTGAAATTTAAAATATAATAAACATTTTATTCGGATATACTTATAGCACACTAATGTATTCTTAAGCATAAAGCTGAGTATGTTCTTTATTGTCAGCAAGATGTCAGGTTGCTGATGGTCCTTTTATCAACTGCAGATTTGGTGTGTATCCTATTAAAAGATATATATTTTTTCCGTTTAATCACTGTACTTGTAATTGTAATGCTCGTTTCTATACAGCATTGCTCACACCTCTTTGGAAACAAATGTTTGATCACCTTACTGGTCTAATCAACACACTTAGACAAGTAAAAAAATATACTTAGATAATAAACAACTGGACATCGTTTAAGTGTTTGTAAATTGTTTAGAAAAATATACGACTGTTATCCAATAAAAAAGCACAATAATATAGTTAATAATTAAAAAGTACAGAATTCATCGTTTGTGTATGAATTGCGTTTAAGATAAATACCAACCGTGCGATGAAGCGCTAAAATCGCGATGTTGAGGTAACAAAACACGACATGACACTTATCAAAACACAAAACTATGAAGACGAACAAACGACACAATTAAAGCAATAAGATGAAAACGCGAAATGATTAGGAAATGACGCGATATCTTCACCGAGTTGTCATGTCGTCGCGTAATTGTAATCGTGCTATCCTTTTGCCGTGTGAATCACTTTATCGTCGTTTTACTGTCGTGTAGTCGCGTTATCGTCATCGTGACATTGTGTTTTCTTAATTTTCATAATCGTGTTATTCTGTTTCATTTTCTCTCATTGATGTGTTGTCGCGTTATCGCCATCGTGATGTCGTGTTTTAGCGTTTAGTCATCTTAATACCGTGTTGTTGCTTTGCCGTCATCTTGATTGTTTTTGGTCGCGTTATCTCGCTCTGTTGTTGTTGCCTTATCGTCATATTAATGTCGTTTCGTTGCGTAATTGCGGTTTCCGTTTGTTGTGAATTGTCATTGTGTTTTTGTATTGTAGCGTTGTCGTCATAATTTTGTCGTGTTGTCGTAATCAACATAATTATCATGATTACGTTTTGCGCGTAGACGTCATCTTGTTGTCGAGGAATGACGTTATCTTCATAGTTTTTTTTTATATTTAATTATCTTCATCGAGTTTTCTTTTTTTTTTCATCTTGTCTACTTTGTATTGTCTTAATTTCATAATTATAGAGTTAATAATAAATATGTTTTTTATAACACAAGACGTTATTCGATAGTCTTGAAAGCCATATATGACTATCTGATTAATCATAAACGCTGTTTTATTAGATATCTAAAATTGCTTAAAATTTCACAAAGATGAAAATAAAAAAAGCTGTATGTATTATGACTTTACATTGACAATCAATTAATCCTTAATAAATATATTAACAACAACAGCACTAACTTAATATTCAACGGTTACCATGCATATGTACGGAATGCTCACAATATGATTCGGATACTTGTAGAATACGAGTTTTCGGATGATACACAAGCCGCAATCTTTATGAAGCTAGAATAAAAATATTGCAACATAAAGCAACATACATTTTAACTTACTTTCTTATACTAAGACATAAAATACATAAAATGCTCGCTAGAAAATGAGTATTATCAGGAACAAACATATCCATTTTTTAACCGAAAATAACGTTTGATATTTTGGTACATGTGTATTTCAAATATTCGCACATATTGATGCAGATTTGACTCGCACAGATAAGTCAGCTATATTCACTATGATAAATGATGAGTGCAAAAAAGTTTTGTATAGAAATGAATGAAATAAATTGTCAACATAGAAAGAATTGGTCGATTGAAAAATGTGAAGCATGTAATGTGTAGCATGTAATTAATCAATCTGCACTTCTACGGAAATAATATTAATACAACTGAAGACAATCATAAGAAAATGGATCAGAATAACAACCATATATGTAGTTCTTGCATCAAAATCTTTAGATAAAATTGTAAATATCGTTATGGTGTTATTCTATTATTACATTATTTTGCCTTTTGTTGTTATTTTATGTATGACGTAAATTTATATAGTCGTCATTTGGAATTCTGTTGATGGCATGCTTTTGTATTGTAGTGTTGATGTTATTTGCGTGTATGCAATCATCAAAAGTTTACATCATTTTAGTGTAAGACGTCGTACCTGATTAAACTGATCCCTATCCGGACCCATGTCGTATAAAAAAAAATCTCACGTCACCATATTTAGGTAGTATTTTTGTCGTACACGCCTTTCAGTAACCCTTGACTGCAACTTCGATCGCAAACCATGGTGTTCATGGTCTGACTAAACTGTGACACAATTCACTTTGGTTCGCCTAACGTTTTTTCATCTGGTCTCATAGGATGAACCAGACAAATGCGGCAATTTCTCCGGATCAAAGTTGGCGGCTAAAGGTAAAATGTGTGCACGCTGTTGTTTTTTTATTTAATAGTGTTCAAATGTCGTGCAGCCAGCGAAAATTTAAGCTGTCAAGATGTCTTTATCGATGCGTTTATGTCAATATATGTAATTTGAATCAATATTTAGTGACAAAAAGCCCATCAAGTGGATTAATCTGTCTATATGCTGCACCTATCATGTTTCTGAACACGAAGCGTTAGAAATAATGTTATGAAATAAACTAAAATTTACACTCATTCTTGAATGTCAAATTATGCTTTGACAGCGTGTGAATTTCTAGTATCCAGATCAGAGTTTTATAGCAACATGCCATCTAGGTAATGCTATCACCAGACTATCAGACTATCTCAGATTAATATGGTTCAGTCTCATGTGAAATAAATAATCTAAAACTAGAAAATTGTACATCTTTACAGATGGATGTTGAAACCGTTCAGATTAAGTGGACCTGCTATATTTGACATCAGAAAGCGCCAACACATTCATAAGCTGCCTTGGAGGCACAAGAAAATTCCCAACAAACTGAAATTTTCCTTGACGGGGGTTACAGCTATTGGTGCTTTAGTAATAAGTATAAGCCTGTAAAATAAGGAAAGATAATTACGCTAATGTCAAATGATTGTTTATTCCAAAACACATTTATTGGTGGTTTTAAATTCATCCATGGAGAAATGTCATAACTTGCCGCTAATTAAAACAGCTAACATAACTTTGTTCCCATGGAGTGTTGCTTGTAAATAATAATTGTTTGATGTGATTGTATACATGTACTTCTATGTGTTTATCATTGTTACAATTATACATATTATTCAATATAAAGCGTTGAAATATAATCGTAACATTCATGTGTTAGAATGATGGTTATTATCATTCAGGTATGGTTTATTTGACATGGGCTAGTTTCACTGATAATATAAGGTTTTATACAACATTTCAGGATATACCTTCGATTTTCATTGTGTCATCTTTGTTTTCATGCCACCTGTGCCAAGACCAAGTCTAATAGATGTGAGGTATGGTCTACATTTTCAGAATCTATTCTACTAGTCCTGAGGTCTTGCCTACATATCCAGAGTCTCGTCTACTAGACCTGAGGTATTGACTATATACCCATAGTCTCGTCAACTAGACCTGGGGTCTTGACTTCATACCCAGAGTCTTGTCTACCAGACCTGAGGTCTTGACTACGTACCCAATGTCTTGTCAACTAGACCTGAGGTCTTGACTATATACCCAGAGTCTCGTCAACTAGACCTGGGGTCTTGACTTCATATCCAGAGTCTCGTCTACTAGACCTGAGGTCTTGACTATATACCCAGAGTCTCGTCAACTAGACCAGGGGTCTTGACGACATACCCAGAGTCTCGTCAACTAGACCTGAGGTCTTGACTATATACCCAGAGTCTCGTCAACTTGACCAGAGGTATTGACTACATACCCAGAGTCTCGTCAACTAGACCTAGGGTTTTGATTACAAACCCAGAGTCTTGTCAACTAGACCAGAGATATTGACTACATACCCAGAGTCTCGTCTACTAGACCAGGGGTCTTGACTACATACCCAGAGTCTCGTCAACTAGACATGAGGTCTTGACTACATGCGCAGAGTTTCGTCAACTAGGCCTGAGGTCTTGACTACATAACCAGAGTCTCGTCAACTAGGCCTGAGTTCTGGACTACATACCCAGAGTCTCGTCAACTAGGCCTGATGTATTGACTACATACACAGAGTCTAGTCTATTAGACCTGAGGTCTTGACTACATACACAGAGTCTCGTCTAATAGACTTTATGTCTTGACTACATACCCATAGTCTCGTCAGTATGTATTTGCCGCTAGAGGGCGCTGTGGTAGCACGATGAAATTCGTTTATGGTTGAACAGTGGTCAGCGAGTGTCATTTAGCGTTGGGAACTCGCATGGTGTTATTTTATCGGCTACGGTTTACACCATGAAAGACACGGACTGCGCCACTTGTTACAATTCTGAAGACATTAATACAAATTTGAAGGCAATACTGTTTGGATTAGAGTTGTAATATAGCAAAACAAGAAACGTGAGTTATGAGATTTGTTTAACTATGCTTTTGTAGTCAGCTTACCGTTTTGTGTATTTTTTCTTTTTTTCAAAGAGATCTAAAGACGGTGCCATAAAATAGTTGCCCATGCGGTCGGATGGTTCATTTTGCGGCTACTCTGGATGCAGTCCCCAACTCGTTCCACGATTCGCGTGTTGAGAGGTCGGCCTCTTCCTGTGGACGTGCCCTACCACTAGAGGTTAGCAAGTGAACACCCAGGACAGGAAGTAGTGACGTCACTGAGGCGACCCCATCCGAGAGCGACATTGATAAATTAAAATATGAGTATAACCATTACAAAATGTGTGGTTTAAAGATGACAGATTGACTAATGATTTTTTTGTACAAGCATGTTCAGAAAAAAATTATTGTTAAAAATACATTGAGAGAACATATCCAATTTTGGAAAAAACATTTGCGTCAATCAATTTATTATTGATTCTATTAAACGTGTTCATAAGATTCAATTTTATTCTTTACCCGATATAGCATTCTATACAAACAATAAATTAGCACGTGATTATAGTGACTTTGTTAGGAAACGAATAACATATTTGTTGGGTCGGGATTTGGTAAAAAAAACACTGACCCCCTCCCCTTCTTGTTGTTCATCCGCTGTCTGCCTCCATTCAAGTCCATCGTAAAGAGTTACATTCTTTCTCTGAAATAGGTTTACATACACGTATGGACACAATCTTCTCAATAAGAGGATTTGAGAACATGTATTATATTTAAGCAGGGTTTTTAAAATTAAATGTTGATATTTATTCTTCTTACCATTTTGTGGATACATTTCCTGACTATACAACTTATCTTCGGTTTTCGTTTGAAGAGTAATTAGGTTCTTGTATAATGGTTTCAGCATACAAGATAAGTATGTGCAGATAAAAAAGCTTACGTCAAACATAAAGCAAGATTTGCTTCTCCCTGTTTATCCCTGCTGTATGTAAATGTATCTGGAAACCAGTACAAGAAATGGAGTGGCTGGAGATATAATTAATATGAGAGAGTTTCAAAAAAATAATTATGAAATAAGTATAAGCAAGGCTGTGAACGCCATTTTGATTTTAACGGGCCGTAAATATAATCCAGTAGGAAAGGTTGCGATTTTAATTGGCCAAATTATGTCCATGAGTGTTGTAATTGGCCCTGTTGCTCAAATAATGACTATATATTTGAGTATCGATGTTGCGAAATAGCGCTGGTGAAATTCGTACGTACAGTTATCAATAGTAAGTATGGAAAATAAACATTTTGGACAAAATCGCTCAATTCGCTTAACAAAAGATTGCTGTTACTACTGGCGCTTGGTCAAAAGTAGTAGAAATGATACTTTTGATGTGTCCTGTGCCGGATATGACGTAAGCATGGTAAATGATGTGGTGCATGGGTCGTGGTCGTCGGAGAAGACATAATTTTCTTCTACTTTGCGGAACTTTCGGGAGTTTACAGAGTTTTAAAGCACTTTTTGATGTGATTGCAAGCCATCGAGTGAAATGGTTTAGAGACAAGCAGGGAGTTTGTAGTGTTGTTGCAAAAGACTCTATGAACAAGAATTTCACAGATTAAGTTATCAAATTACCCCAATGCACAGCAAGAATATCAATTCATTTAGAAGTTTCAGGGATTTCGAAAGAAGAAACCGAAAAGACAGATTAGTTATTTAAGTATTAGAGAGGGATGACTGGAGTATTGGTTTGAATGTATTTGAAATGTTGCAATCAAAATGGGTTCATTTAGATGTAGATGTTTTTGCGTCAGAGCATACCGGTAATTTTGAACTTTTACGACTTTTTAGTAGAATTATGTGTCCAATATATGCAGGTTTTGTGCATTTTATTTGACTGAAGCATATTTTGGGACTGTACGTTCTTTCTCTTACTCTAATTCCAAGAAATTTGAGTAAACTGTCGTTTTGTAAAGCGAAAAGCGTTTTAGTTGTGCTTGAACGAAAATCCATTTGTTTTGGCCACTTATGTATGAGACTTCTACCGAATTAAGTGCATTTGTTAAAGATTTTGCCTACAAATAAAGAGTCTTTAAAACCTACCAGAAAAGTGTTGGCAAATGTGGTACAGAAAATGTGCGGTTCAAAATGATTGCTTTTTCCATTGAGTTTTAAAGATTTTAATCGTCAAGTGTTATTTATCAAGGGAAGTAATTAAGGTTATCAGTATAACCATTTCATGATAAGGGCGCTTGCCTAAATAACTAATTCTGTTTTTAAGCCCTCTATTCAAGGGAGAGTGATAACTCGTGAATGAGTATGCTCTACGGGGTAAAACGAGTATAGCGCTTGCTTCAATAGAAAGCCACAGTGGCTTGTTACACACCAGGTGTGGGAATGTGCGTGTTAGCGTGGTACGACGTGCCGGCATCGGCTGTCGTGTTAGTAATTTTTATTGGACTGTATCTCTTTGATATTTAAATGTGTGTTCTCATGTAGAACTTTTTATAAGGATTAAGAGTTCTTGTAATGGAGGTTTGAGTAATACGTTTACCAGTGACGATAATTTACACGCCTGTGCGTTTCATGTGCTTTTTATTTGACATCTCTAATGTCTAATGTCTAATGTCTAATTATGCTTTTTAAAGTATAAAGTGGTATTCTGATTTGTTGGACTTACACTCACCAACCGGCTCTAATTTAGTTTACAATGTGTGAGAGGCTGCTGAGAGGAAACTGAGCAAACATTGTTTAAGTAAAGAACCAAATTTTGTTCCTGTACTTGAAGTTGTTCAATGTTCGTGTAAAGAAAATGATTTGTATAATCAAAGGACAATGTGTGCACTGTTACTTTCCTATGCTGCATTTTAAGAAGTAATGAGCTGTGTTATTTTAAAAGATGTAATATTATTATTAACGCAATGTACATAGAGATGAGTACTTTTATGTAGTAATCTAAGACCGACTAGTTTTGGGATGGAGCATGGGTACCTGTAACCAGAACAGAAACTGTATTATGCGCAGTAGTACATCTTGAAAAATAGTATGTGTGAGCTTCAGAGTGCTTTGTTTTCTCTCAACTGTCAAAAACAAAATACGGTTTTCAGATAAGGCGAAGTGATAAACATTTATCATACAGCAATTTAATAAAATTTAAATTGATGCTTAACACAATTTTGTGAGTGATATGAAATGTTATGGTTTACATTCATTGAGATCGGGTGGAGCCACGGCCACGGTGAAACTTTAATTGAAACATACTCTAAAAACCATATTAATAAACAACAATAAGGAATAACATAAAACATGTTTGTTCCACTTACCCGACCGATCCTATTTTTTTGTGCCGAGCCTAATAATATTTTGTTTGTTATTCTGAGTGAGTTTAACAGCAATGTTGATTAATTTGATCATAAGGGAAAAAAATAATTGTAGATTTACTAAAAAAACATTTAATATATATTTTTGATATTTCTGAATGTGATTGCATATACTTATTACGTGTACCATAAAATAATATAGAAACAAATCATTAATCGACGTCTTCTTAACTTACTTCTTTTGCGATGTTGCTTGAAACAAATGAGTTTGCTAAGTCTTTCTTAATCTAGAGAAGATATAGCAGTTCACATGTTAAGTGCATAAAAAACTGTGAAATTAATCGTTGTTTCTGCAAGTAAGATCAGTCATAACGGAAAACAATGTTGATTTATCGATCTGATATGTATAATGCTGTTAATATAATTAAAGATCAAAGACGTACTTCACTGAGATAAGGGGCACATTAAAATTCAACCGATCATTTAAATATAGGAATAATGACACCACAAAAGCAATACCAAAGCATAAATTTATCTTAAAACTCGCTCGTTTTTTACAAGTTTGCCATATCAGATCGTGAAAACCACGTTATCAAATCCCAAATGATATCGCTTGTGTTGATAAATCGATAAGTTTGTGTACTTAATTGTTAGATTATGTTCGCAATATTCATGTTTTAAATCAGTAATCTCTACTTGATTACATCGGTCGCATGTCTCTTCGCATTTTAGTCCGGTAAGGTATTTCACAAACATGACCTGTCTTTTTATGGCGGGCTTTAGCTATATAGGGCGGCAGTAAACTAAGCTGTAAGTGGTTAAACTTGTAGAATATTCAATCTCCACGCAGAGTTGTCGTTCCTTGCTCTCACATACAACTCTGCGAAAGGCTCAGCACGCCATTTTGTCTATAAAATAGCTAAAACCGAACAAACGCATTCAATGTATATTTGATTGGATATTTAAGATCGCATGCATTAAATTAAGAAATATGACTTTTAAATGTACGATAAATCGTGCAAAACCTTGCGAGTTTTAATGCAACTCTTTGGAACTATTTTATTGCCCATTTACGCAGATGGAATCATTCCACGCACTTTACAAATGTAAACAATTGCCATAATGTTTATTGAGTGACGATAGGAATTGCTTCGACGTGTGTATGTATGTTGGTTTCTTAACATCAAAAAACCATATCAATTTTATAATAATGAATTAAGACTGATATAAGATATCATGGTATGAGATGGTTTTCTTTAATGCAGTGAATGCAATGTAACCGTCGTGCAAGAGATTGTTAGTATACTGTAGCCTCAATGATGAACGCTTGGTATGATCATGACATGAATGAGACGCTTTCATAACAATATTCCGTTCTGAGCCCAACACAGAGGTGAATGTAATGTAACCGTCGTGCAAGAGATTGGTAGAATATTATCAACTCGTCCAGTTTAGCATGATATCCACTAGGCCGAGAAAACGATACGATATACCGGACATTTTGTCCAAAATTTAGTCATATAATGACCTTCAGAAGTAGCATTTCGTTAAAAGATTATTCGACATTAAAATCAATACAATAACCCAATATGTGAATGATGCAAAATGGGATATACTTACCGATTTTCGTGTACAGTAAAATGTCATTGCATGAATCTAGTCAAGATATACAATATTTTGAATAGTCTTAAACAATTATAATTTAAACTAGAAAAATGGCGCGGCAGAGACCGACGCGTATCCCCATGCCGATTAGATGATATATTAAAAGGCAATTCAGGGTGGGCATGGCCTATGTTGGTGGGGCCCCGGGGTGGTAATGTGGACATGGATGGTCGAGATAGACCTGTTGTCATAAGAGATGTTCAGCATCAAAGTCAATTGGAGAATGCATAATGAGGTTATGTTAAAACAGAAAAAAATTGGGTACGAAAAAAAATTGGGTACGAAAAACATTAGGGTACGAAAAAATGTGCGTACGAAAAAAATATGCCCCAAAAATGTGGGTAAGAAAAATAAATTAGGTACCGTCAAAAATTTAGGTACGAAAAAAATTTGGGTAAGAACAAAAATTGGGTACAAAAAAATAATGGGTACGAAAAAAAATTGGGTACAAACAAAATTGGGGTATGAAAAAAATTTGGGTACGAAAAAATTTGGGTAAGAAAAAAATTTGGGTACGAACTTTGAGTACGAACAAAATTGGGTACGAAATAAAATTTGGGTACGAAAAAAGTTTGGGTACGAAAACGAAATTGGGAACGAAAAAAAAATCGGTACGAAAAAAATTGGGTACGAAAAAAAAATGGGTACGAAACAAAATTTGGGTAAGCAAAACAATTTGGTACGAAAGAAAAAATGGGTACGAAAAAAAATCGGGTACGAAACATTTTGGGTAAGAAAAAAAAATTGGGGGTACGGGGAAGTAGTACCCGTGGACCTCTCGATAAATTTAAAAGAGGACGGGAACCAAGCTTCCTTTACCTTTATCAATAGCCCTGGGATGGGTTATGTGGACATGGATGGTCGAGATAGACCCTGTTGTCATAAGAGATGTTAAGTATTAATTTGAAGACAAATGGTGAATAAATGAAGAAGTAATGATAAAACAAAATTTTGGGTGGGCGTGGTCGGCCACTTTCTCCTCCTACATTATTAGCACTAGACCTTGAAACTTACACACATGGTAGCTATTAGCATATGTGCGACGGTGTACTATTTGGAATTTTGATATGGCCCAGGGTCAAAAGTTATTATCATGTTCGTCGCATGTTGTTAGTAAATGAGTTTTTTACCCATTTTACCCATTTATTTACCCATAACTTTTGACCAAGAGGTCAGATCAAAATTCCGTGGCCGTCACCGTCGCACATATGCTCATAGCTACAATGTATGTAAGTTTCAAGGTTCTAGTTCTAATAGTGTACGATGAGATAGTGGCCAGGACAGACGGACAGAAAGCGGAGATCAATACAATATCCCCACGCTTTTAGAAGCGTAGGGATAATAAAACAATTCACGTAACGCTATTTAATGTTTGTATAAGACGTGCTTTTTTAGCATCGATTTAAACGTTTTACGTTTTTTGTTCGTCGGTTCCGTTTAATGATCATCCATACACGAGGCGATTTTTATGTTAATATCTTTTAGTAAGGACCATTTATGTTTGTAAAATACATACATTCAATAATTAATCTATGATAATTTACCATTTTGCCAACCTGTAAACAAGACCCTTATAGAGACGTATTTAATTCGAGTCACAATTTTATTTAAGCACACACCTTGAAATGAAATACTTGTTAATCAAAACATAAAGTGTGCAAATGTGTCATTAAGTCTATAGCCTAGTTAGCAAGTAATTTATTATTTTTCAAACGGTACTTTTTTTAAAACCGAAAGTAGGATTTCTATACGTATACGTCTATTTCGACAGACGCGATTATTTATAAATTTTAAAGCGAAAAAAGACGGATTTCTACCTTGTAACCACAAGAAATATTCTAATCGGCATAGATAAAATAAAATTTATAGCCTAGCTAGCAAGTAATTTATTATTTTTCCAAACGGTACCGCTTTCAAAATCGAAAGTAGGATGTCTATACGTAAACGTCCATTTCGACAAACACGATTATTTTTAAGTTTTAAAGCACAACAAATACGGATTTCTACCTTGTTACCACTAGATATATTCTAATTGGCATAGATAAAATATGTTTATTATTAAACTTAAATTTACTATGCCAAATTAGTTTTGTTCTCTCTGACAGGCGTTTCTTGTTTGATTTATTTTTTAGCAGTCACATAAACAACCAAGCTATGTAAAATGGATCTTTTACACCCATTATTGCTGCTTCTTCCTGTATTTGCGCTATGATGATCTGAAAAATTAACTTTATGATGCTATATTCTTAACTCTTTTCTAAAAAGAAGGAATGTAGTTGACACGTGTTCGTAGTTTCATTTCATCGTTCCTCAAAAAGTTGTACCTCTGTTGCTCTGGTCTCTTTCCTACATTTGAGTAATTAAATGGTAATGAAATTAATTGCGTTTAAATTCCCTTTTATTATTGTTTAATTTGAGTTGCAATGCTATGAGCTTAAATTTTATTTACACTTAAATGTATCATAAATATTGCTGGGCCAAATGTGAGGTTGATTGAGCGCTCTTAAACCGGTTTGAACCCCCAATGCTATGCATTGACCGTTCCAAGGCGGTGACCCCAGCTTTATTCTTATATGTGTTTATGTTGTTTTGTATTGTGCTGTTTTGTACTGTTTTGGCAATTGGTCACTTGCCTTAAATAAAGGACCACTAATTGTATATAATGAGAATTCAATACTGCTCCAGCAGCTGGAGTTTCACTTCTGTATATTTAATAAGAAATGGTAGAACTCTAGCAGATATTTAAACATATATGACGTGTATTTAGCTTTTTAGAAATCTGAATGCCTGCGCTATCATAGGAATGTCATAACCATAACGATATAACGGTGTTTGTGTTCGGTTTCGTCATTACTATTTATAGAACAATGGGATGCCATTTTAGCCTAAAGAAGACAATCAAATGTAAAATGTAACCAAGCGTAACATTATATTGATTTCCCCTTAAAATAAAATTATTGCTCTTCCATGCAAGTTCTAAAGATAAATAACTTTATTCTGAACTAATACAATGTGATTTAACAAAACATAATATCAGCACAATAACAAATATATAACAATTCTGCAATATCATCACATTTGTATAGGAAGATCATGGTATGTAAACATTATGTGTTGCTCACATAGTCTCTCTACAGCAGAAATTCCAAACAACACTTCTAAAAATACACAAGCAAATGTCCTGAAATTAGCTGTCAAAAATACTCATCAATGCAAACGACATGCGTTTATATATAAAAGAGGAACCATATTAGAACCGTTAACGGGCATGCAGGTTTTTTGGTGAACTATCTCAGGTTTGCCTTTAAGCGCCAATACAAAGTTTTGTGATTGCCATCATCGGAGGATTGGCGATGTTAACAACAGCATTAGGGAAGCAAACAAAAAGCATACCTTGCTCACGGCAAGCGAGTGATTATCTTTCACAGCCGAAGCCGCCACTACAATTAACCATAAAGGAAAGGAGATGAAGAAGTGATATCGTAATATAAAAATGCATAAGGCTTCAGATTTGTAGATCTGGTATTGTTAATTGTTGTTTATATTTGATGCATATAGCTGTATTTATTTGGGATATTTGCAGATATAATAACCAATACCTGAATAATACACAAATTTGAGTCCAAAATGATTACTTATTGAGGCCTGTACATAGCATGACTATTTAACATCGTATTCAATTGTCCGATAAAACATGCAGAATGCATACCAATTAGAAAATAATTGTGTTGGAACTTGGGGGCGACTTTAATTTAATAACGAGTACGCGCTGATTTCAAACCTATATTGATCGACGTAGCGATTCTCTAAAACAACAGAGATTAAATAATAAATACATGCAAACACATTAAAATCATACATTCGGATCTCAAACAATCAATAAGTAACATAGATCTACATTTATACAAAACATTTAAATCCAGTTCACAAACAATAAAAAAATACCGATACTGACTTGAATAATAACTTATTATTTCAAACAAACAATGGTATTAATTCATTTTGATACATATTATTTACCGATACTGGTGTCAGAAAGTCCTTAATAAACATCCAAGTTCCAATTCATTTTCCTGTCCGTGAACGGTTTTCACAATAACAATAGCGTCATAATAACATGACGTCAACGTCGTATAAAGAAGGGCGCGTCACGTAAGTACATACACTGACGCCATTGACTTTGTTTAAGAAATGTATACGTTTCTTACATTAACCACCATGAAATTATTAATATATCATACAAGAACAGAAACACATCAATATGATAAAAACCATAACAGCGACAACTAATTTAAACAATTGAATTGCAATAATCTAAAGAGTTTCTTTAAATAAACAGCACACATATAAAAAGTAAGTGTTTTTACCACTATAATTCAAATGGACTCAACTTATCAGAGTACAAAAGTAAATCATCGCAATAAACACCATGCTATGGAAATAACAAGTCAATCAAATCAAATAGTCATTACTGTAAACCTCCTACTTAACTGTAGATTAACTAGATTGAACATTCAAGCAAGCACACTTTTGTAATAGGTTTAACTAATTCGGAAATACGAACACAGTTACGGACAAGTCCACCCCGACCCTCTGTACCAGACAGCCCGCAACCGTGAGAACCTCGAGGAAATCCACAATCTCTTGCACGACGGTTACATTACATTCACCTCTGTGTTGGGCTCAGAACGGACTATTGTTATGAAAGCGTCTCATTTATGTCATGATCATTCCAGGCGTTCATCATTGAGGTTATAGAATACTAAACAATCTCTTGCACGACGGTTACATTGCATTCACTGCATTAAAGAAAACCATCTCATACCATGATATCTTATATCAGTCTTAATTCATTATTATAAAATTGATATGGGTTTTTTATGTTAAGAAACCAACATACATACACACGTCGAAGCAATTCCTTACGTCACTCAATAAATATGTTCAATTGTTTACATTTGTGAAGTGCGTTGAATGATTCCATCTGCGTAAATGGGCAATAAATTAGTTCCAAAGAGTTGCATTAAAACTCGCAAGTTTTTGCACGAATTATCGTACATTTAAAAGTCATATTTCTTAATTTAATGCATGCGATCTTAAATATCCAATCAAATATACGTTGAATGCGTTTGTTCGGTTTTATCTATTTTATAGACAAAATGGAGGGCTGAGCCTTTCGCAGAGTTGTATGTGAGAGCAAGGAACGACAACACTGCGTGGAGATTGGGAAATCCAGTGTTCCGCTCTTGTCGGTGTCGATCTCGTTGAAGATGCGCTCTATCATGAGGTCGGAGAATGCGATAGCTGATCGTGAAATGAGCAAATACACTACAGGCATGCTAATGTTCACATCCAGTTAACATGCCAGTGTTTTCCCATTGAGATTTTTACATATAAACATATACAGCCTAATGTTTACATGGCAAAATTATGTTAATGAGTCAATAGTATGTGGAAGGTTTATCCGCCAGTATTTGAATACTGCTTAATGAAAGTACGTATGTTATTTGCTACCTTACAACTATTTTTTCTTTCATTTTCTGTACAAAACGATATATTAGTTACGCTTCTTAATTATACGTTTTAGTCCTTTCATGAGTAACATTTTTTACGTGTAAAAACTATGCACTGTATTTGATTGCTTACTGCAATATTGGAGCTTTTAGTCACACTACTTCTGTTTACAGCCTGTGCTTTCTTATGCGAATTGGGATGTGCTGCTACCAATGAAGAAGATCTCGTCAGAGTTGATTTTGCTGATAGTACATTCAGTAAAAATTTAGTTTAGAAAATTCGTTTAGAAAAGTGAGTTGGTAAGAACAGCATTTATTTGAAAGAATGAAAATCAATCGAACACATTGGACGTACGACCACGTAGTTAGTGCGCGGTACTTGTATGCACACGTGGGCATCCGCCATCGTTGATATGTACATGTACGTGCGCAATTGCGCGCTGTTTGTGTGTGCATGTGTGTGTGTTGTATACGTTCATGCGTGTTTGGATGCGTTGTTATTTCAGATATGCTAATAACGGAATACAAGTTAGATACGATTTGAAATGTGTGTACATGTCGAAAATTTATATTTTCTTATTATGTGAAGTTCGAATAGAATATTGAGTTTACCTCGTACTGTACTGTTCTATATACACTCGGGTTTTATTGTTAAATGCGCGTCGTTTGCAATACGTTCTTGAAAATGTCTAATCTCTTGGTCACGCTACTACCTAGGGCGGGCGATGGGTTCTATATTTCTATTATGTTTTAAAAGGGAACTAACTATCCGACATTCGTCCGAACTATCCATTTCAGGTTTATGCTACAAAAATTAGTCTTTACACGCAGTATTTTACTAGATGCTCAATTATCCTACTTGTGACATTTAGTAGATTTGTTCATATGTTAACACACGAGTGGATGCATGTATCAGGAATTTGCTATTGCAATATTACACAGTTTTTTCTTCACACCAGAGACATTGATGATCAAAGCCATCAAATTTCTACACTGAATTACATTGCCAAGTATAGCAATACATTTCAAAATGTAACTTCGATCGTGGGGAAAACGTGAGTTTATTGATAAAATACGTCGGGTTAGATTACCTGCATATGTGTATTTGCACTTTGTCAATTAAATTATTACTGCGTTTCAGAGTTGTTTTATATTTAGAAGTTTTTTTTGTCAACTGACACTATTGCTTAATAGATTACCAATCACAGTTTCACAACTATTTCATACATGGATTGTTAACTAAATTGCCCCCGATAAACTCTTGACAATATGAATTTTTATTGACAAGGTATGATCAACATGATAAGAATACAGAACTTGTTATCAACTCTTCACAAACAAATCTTTTAAATCGCCTTTTTAAAGTTTTTAAACATTATGATAGCTAGAAGCATGTGTTAATCCATATCTGCGACCCCATTTATAACGATATTTTGTATGTTTAATGTATATTTTGATGGCTTGCAGATGCAACTGAAGCTTGACTTTGTTTACTTTAGTCCTTTAATGTATCGGAAAACTGTAACTCGCTTTAAATTAAAGACAAGTGGATTAAATCTAAAATTATTTACTGATAACGCCTCTGAAGTTTGATTTAATGTATAAATTGGACGAAAACATTATTTAAACCGATTGCAATATGACACATCTACTTATTAAAAAATGTATAGTTTATTTTGGTAACATAAATGCATGGGGTCTATTTTGCAAGACTTAGAAGACATAATCAATAATAACATAGTTTATGCGAGCAATTTTATCATTTGTACAACTTAATTATTGTGTAAGAATTATTTGCTCTAACAACTTAGATCACTAAGTTTTAATAATGACTTGCAAGTAGGTAAAAAATTTGAATACGAAAACGGATTTTTATCTGAAGCAAAATATCCAGTTATTTGAGTCATATCATCAATATGTGTGCACTTAAATACATAACATGCTCAAACATGTTGACAAATGAAAGTTCATTACAGTATCACTGTCATCTACTCTTGTTTATACATTAAATAAATTAATTTCTGGGCCCTTACACGCGTGGTTTTACTTTATATTGGGAAACCTTTTGGGAAAAATGTGTGCAGGTCATTTTTGTTACGAAAAATTGGTTTTCTGCAATATATATCGTATGCATCATTTAAACTGTATATTTTACGATAATGATGCTCGTTGTTAAAAAAAAACATATGACGATGTGATACAGCTAAAGCACCCATAAATAATAGATAACGTTTATCTCAAGTTACAACATAGAATGTGTATATGTTTGTGAGCACTTTTAATATTGAAGTTCATCGTGACGTATCTTAGATTTTACAGTACTGAATACCACGAACAGAATCATCGATTTTACGATGGGATTTCCAAATTAGATAAAAGCTAATCAATGCCATAATTTATTGTATGGTTAAAGGTTTAAACCGCGTACATTTTCACACTGATGTTTCAAGAACAGAGTGTTATCTGAACATGTTGTACTTTAAGGACAAATAGTTGTACATACCCTCCACCAAAAAAGCAAACAGCAAAAACAAAACAAGCAAAAACGTTAGGCTAATATGAGATACAAATTTATGATATTAACTGTTCATGTTGTAAGTTTTGTTTAACATTATTTACCTCCTGTCATGCCATTTCGTATGGTCTTTACAACCAAACAACTCAAAAGGTGAATGCATGAGAGCGTCAGGACTGATATACAAGAAGATAGGCTCGGCAACACACGATACTGCTGATAGGCTAAACTTCGTAATGCATAGCGAGACGTAAGGGCATATCAGCATAAAGTTTGAGTTGAATTGATATTACTCATGTAATTTGTTTGTCATTACTTATTAAATAATATAACTTTTAACCTGTCGCATGCCATTTTTACTGCAGGATAAAAGGGGTTTGGGATAAACTAAGTTAACGGAACTAACTAATCACTGTTGCTATTGAGTTTAATCAACGTTATAATTTGTATCAATTAAATGATAGGCTTGACATATATAATTTAAAAAAAACAACAAAGAATAGAAGTATCAAAATAAACATAATTAATGGTAAATGTCTTGGATGGAGAAAGTTTATCGGACTCGGGTTATTGGATCAAGTTCCTTCGTCTTGCTTAATATACTTTCCCCATTCAATACGCTTACCACATATTCTCTATGAAATTAATACTGTATAATTACAAAGAATTTCATTGCAATGTGTTCCCGGACTATCGAGGACACACTCTGACAACAAAGGCATTAATACGGCTATCCCCAAAACGCTAGGTGACAGCTACACGGACCATTCCGGATCATACCGGTAGTTGCCATCGTCCCAGATAGTCACGTATCAACACGGCAATTTTGAAATTTCCACCATATCCACAACACCACTGTGACCCAAATTACCACAATGATTTTACTATAATTTAAACAAATCTTCTAAAAAGAATGTTTATTGGTTGCTTGGTACTCGGTATCTGAATATTACCCAGACATAACAATTGGTAACAAATGTGGTTTTTATCTTGGTTAAAAAAAAACAACATTTATTTTGGTTGGGACTTGATGCAAAATGCTGTATTACAATCATTACAAATCATGATGATTTTTGGAAAGTATGTAACTTTAATTTAAATTACTTATTTGTCCTAGGAATTATTATGCAGTTTATAAGATACACGAAGCTCAGAAGCTTTACTGACTGCTTTATGAATCCGTTTATTCCCAGCGTACGGTCGATGTTAGTAAGCGAAAAGGGTACATAACCTATGTATAATATAATTACTTAAACGAGTATTGGTAAATAAATGGTCGAATATTTATTTATATCTGTTTATAGATAAATGGTCGAATATTTCCAATTATATTGAAACACAAAATGGCAACATAGTTTTAATTGCCTTTTTGTATTACATAGGATACCAATGGTTTCATATAGAATTGTTCGTATAATTCCAATGTACTAGCTCCTTCTTAATAACGATTGGATAGGCCACTTCAGCCAACTTTACCTGTTTTCAAACTGAATGAGAAATTAATCAACACAGATATTGAAAATGTAAGCATGCCAATAGTTTCCTTACATAATAGTTGTGTGGACGTAATATTTTTTAATTTTCTTTGTATGCTTCTTAAATACTGAGAAATGAAAAATACAAATGGACCCTACAATTTAACATGTGTTTGATTAAATGTTTATTGAGAATTATAAATTGAGCCAAATATAACCAAATGTTTGCATCGAAATCACACCTGTCATTGCATGTTCATGTGTTATATTAACTTATATTAATTTTAATGATTTGCGTCAACGTAAAGCATGGGAACTAATGGTACCTCTGTTCCAGTTGTTGTGATAAGATGAAGTATTGTATGGTAATTATTATTTTTACAGATATTGTTCAAATGCCATTGTAAAAAAAAATGATTAAATGTATTCAATGTTTTAAAATATACATGTATCGCTTGTATTGTGGGCTAGCCTCGATCCTTGCATGTACGTAATAATGAAAATATCAAATTAATCCGAATTGATGAACTACGCAGCACTGAGGATTAATCGTTAGTAAAAACATGTTTCCATAAGTTTAACAAAAAGTATTTTTTGCATATACTCTTTATATTCGAAGGCATCGCAGGACATGATGCGCTATCTATAAAATTACAATGCGTCACGTTATTTTTGATAAAACTACACCATAATTTATATGGTCATTAATATATGTATAAATCATATTTGATGTTATTAATTAAACGGAGTTTGTGACGATCGTTAAAAAACTTTATAAATCTCAATAAATATACAACTTTCGATGAAAGTCGTTAATATTGATTACACAACTCTGTGGTTTAATCTTAAGTAAATAACTATGCATAACCACTTCAAACATAAGTTTTATTACGAAAACATTGCAATGTGTTATCCCGGTTTAGAAAAATTACGTGAGCATTAACCATACACATATCCGATCTGTGCTGTCTGCCCGTTCATCTGTGTATCTTGCTTAAAATGTGCGTGTGTATTTCACCATATTAATTCCAATCAGTCGGTACATTTAATTTCTTGTCGACCTGCCTGCTTCACATTACTACTATTACTTAACACACGACAATGTATTAATCAGTATTTAATTCAAAATGAATTATTAAGAGACGGTCTGCTTAACCAATATTACAGTCTTTAACGCAATGATGTTGACATTTTTTCACAACTCAGGGAACGAATCTAAATACTAATACTGTAAGTGCATAATTAGATGTCGTATTAAAAAGTAATGTCTATATTTATCGAGGTGTATATACATAAATCCGAGATAAAACTAAAGCAAGTTTTCACAAAAAGTCAGATCTTATCAACGACAATCGATTGTAACTGCGTATATTGAACCCGATTTTATATCTCAAATGATCTCACATAAACCGCAAAGTACGGCTATATATGCACAACGCTATGAATGACTCTACAAAATATCAAGGTATGTTATACTACTTCTAATACAAATACTATTTTTTTATAAGTCTTCTTCTACAACTTTTATTAATGTCATGCAAACTACGTCTATTAATACGTAAATCATTTGTATCATTAGCATCATTCCTTTATACCTCATATAGTTACCAAATATGTAAAGTTAAGATATCCGGTTTTTAAATAGCTACGTTGTATTATTAGTTTTTTTAATAGCTATGAAACAGTTAGTTGTTTTCGTATGTGTTGTTGTTTGAAGGTTTAGTTCATTTATGTATATAAACCGACGAACAGTATTTAATAATTTGATCGGCATATCAAATTATTAAATTGAATGGTTCGTTTTTATTGATATATCTCAAACGTATTAATAGATGTATGTGCTATTTATATATTAAGTTAAAAACACGCTCGATTTCAACTACACATTCGTACGGCGTTAAAATGTCCGCACTCTTAGAAGTAATGTTGTATATATCTTTTAAACATTTGTCCTAAAACTTATATTCAATATCAGTAGTACTACTAAAACATGATTAATGATTTATTTTACGTGTTTATTACGTTTTATACCAACGGTGTATATTAGAAATCATTTGATTTAATTCGCCACGAAACTTACGTACGTGTTTGGTATAATACCGATTCATAATAATTCTGAGTAAAACAGCATTAGTCATTTAAACGGTTATAGTTACCGTTTAAATAGTCATACAATGTATTATTAAGCTTTCAAAATTAATATTTGTATTCTTAGTCTATATTAATAGGTTATTAATCATAATTGGAATTTGAAAAATACATTTGGATTTGGAAATTGTTAAATTTAGAATAAAGAAGACGAAGCAGCCATTAAGTTAATGTCACGTAAACTTATATGGTTGTGATTTACGCTCCATGCGATATGACAACATTTCACTGTGTGGATACTGCTCAAAATATGGAAGGTTGCCACCAAGTAAAACCATTTTATTTACTAATGATGTGTTGTGTTTTATATTTCATTTAAAGTCGATGCTTTTCATAAACGATTTAGATTTGGTTATACATTATATTCCTCTGTATCACAGCCGAAGAACACCACTGTGTAAGTGTTAAACTGCAACCAACTTTGACTGATAAGGATCACAAATTTGTTATATCAAATATTAATATCGTCGACATGCTCTTCGTTTGTGTATAAACTTTTTTCTAAAGTGCATGCATGTCTGTTTAATATTTAAAACAAGAAAATTATTCAATTGACTCGCCAATAATTGTTTTTGCAATTTGAGCAGCTTACATATGCAAGTCCATTATGTAAGCGATGGACTATTGTAGTATTTGAAGAAGTTACATGTAAAAGTACAATTTTTACTAATAACTTTTTAGCTACATTTATTCACGAATAAAATTGCAACGAAGTATTAAAGCATCTTTATAAATAACAAATGTATATCCTAGTATACGGTTATAAGCATCCATATTTAATGAGCATCTTAAATTATTATTTCAAGATTTTATATTAAAAATTAAACCAAACGTCTTTACTTCGACAAAATAATGCAATTATCAACAGTACTTCGGTTATGGTTTAAACGTTAATTGTTTAGAAAAACCGGCTTGTTAAGTGCTTTCAAAAGACAGGCATTCTCAATCCTGCTACACAGTTTTGCTGTATATGTTTGGCCGAGATCGAACAATATGAAGCAGTGATGTCTGCGTCACAAACAAATGTCGGTTTCTTTTAAAATTATAATGTCTTATTTTACCTCCAAAGAAGTTTACTTTTTCAGCCGTATATATACCTAAAACGAAGAAGTCTGGCTTAGTTGACTATATTCAAACAGTGAATAACAGAAGACCAGAAAGAACAATGAACAAGAAATGGATTGGACTGACTATAATAATTGCAATAATACTGTAAAGGGGTATTGGGAGGATTATTTTCCTGCGGTGTTAATCAGTGCAACTTTTATCCCACCGTCGCCTCTACACTGTTATTTGATATTCGACACATATACGAACAAGATACATTCTTCTGCGTATTGACGTGATATTCCCGAATTATTTCATCATGAACCTTCGTTTTCATGTCAATGCTATTCTTGGTATGTTTTATCAAAGTTATATTAAAGACGGTTCACTTATCTTTATAAAAATCTTTCGAATATTCGTTGATGGATTGTATTTAAATCAAATCAAATATAAAGAAAACTTAATGATAATATTTTGTCACCAACTGAAATCTATTTATCAAGCAACTATCCCGTAACCGATTAACACGCTAGATGTTTATACCAAACTAATGTAATCATGCGTGCCTCACATTAAAATACTTGTTATCATTCTTGAACTCATAGTTTTCATAGAATGTATGCAATTATATAGAACCATTTAGTATATTTTTTCCTGATAAAAACATGAATAGTGTGTTGGCAATGTTGCTGTTGGTATTGAATTTTAAACCAGAGACGTATATAACGTATGTTATCTACGTCTTTGTTTAAACTTAATTCACCTTATTAGTACTATGGTCGTGTTTTTTGGAGCAACCAAATATCTATCAATAAACACAGATTCGTGTCATCGCGATATCCCGTAAAATCTCGCGGCTCCCGAGATTACAGTCAAGTGAGATCGTTACGCGCGTCATCATATCGTGATAATCTCATCTACACAAACGTAGGCATGTTATGTCACAGGGTTACCAATAAACGCGTTAAATCCACATTGGGGACATGAGCTCCCTTTGAGAGAATGCGTTTATGACTATCGCAGATGTGTATTGAAGATGTTCATTGTCTGGCTAATATTAATTATCCGTAATGAGTGCAGGTACAATCAATATTTATAATTTGCACTTTATTTTGAAAAATCAATAAAGAAAAACATCAGTTTAGAAATTACAAAGAACATCGCCGGAACACTTTTATATACAATCATTAATTTTACTTTAGCCTATAGATTTGGATATAATTTTTTTAATGATATTCATTTAAGATATATACATAAAATTAAAGTTTTTGGCAAATGAAATTTTCTATTCAAAAGTCTGAAATCTTAAAAGTTTCTCTACTAAATATTATATGAACTACTTCAGTTAAAAATATTCAATTTATTTTCCGCTGTAGCTTTTAATCTTACCTCTAAATTAAGATGTAAATCTTAAATGTTCTATTTGAAATAATAAAGTTTAATTCAAAGGAAGAAGTGTACTTTTGAATAGAAAAATCTGCATCCGCATGAAATCTTACAAAAATTAGCTAATGAATATCTACGAGACGATTCAAGTTAAAATCACGTTTATGTATTGCTTAGCGTGTTTATATTTCCTTTAAAATGATACGTGAATCAAAAGTATTTACATGTATATAGAAATATGAACGTTTTAGGCAAATGCAGATATTTAATTTTAAATAGTCTTACTCGGCCGGAAAAGTTTCTCTACATAATATCTCCGGAACAATGTCAGTTAAAACACTTCGTCTCCGAAGATAATTTTTTATATTACGCTTAAGATGATATTCAGATCAGAAATATAAATTACGAGATAGTAGCATTTAGGCAAAAGCAGGCATGTACTCTTCAATAAATCTGTATCGGCCTGGAATGTTACACAGATTCGCTTATACTTCCGAGAAAGTACAATCAGAAAGTTATGTATTAACATTATAATAATGATTGTACATAACGTTGTTTAACATATAAAAAAACTATATAGTTTCCAGTGATTTGACTTTCCTTATATGCACTTTGCTCAACAAATTAAAAATGGCTTTACGCATAATAATTTGTGATAAGCTACAATAAAAATATTGTCAAAGTACAGATTACTAACGTGTCAGTTAATCATTACATGCTTATCTTTGGTTTTTGAAAGGTAATGCTTATTCAATATTAAAATACTTTATCCTGTATATACACCAACATTTGCATGTACATGATTTTGAATAACCTAATTTATTACTATTATACAAATTTAGCGTAGACCTAATTCAATAAATACATAAGCAAGACATGCATGCACAATTCGTCTTAGAATAAATAATTTGAAAATAGCTTAATTGTACACCGTCCATTCAACGTTTAATGGCAGTTACACTCAACTTAATTTAGCTCGCTGGTTTTCCAAAACCGTTGGACGTTTTAAACAAAAGAGTCAACGCAGATAATAATTTTAGTTATCTAGGTACTGTTTTAAATTACACTGGAAAATTATCTTTTAAAAAAGGCCTCAACATCATTAAATGATCTATTTTGTACACGCAATGACTTTGATATTTTGTCTAAACATTTTGTCAACTATTCGATACATTTGTATCATCAATAGTTTTATACTCGTGCGAAGTTTGGGGATATACCAAATCAAATGAATTAAAATATAATGGCAATGTATTCAATTTCTAAATTATGTGCATCCACAATAGAATTATCCCGATAAAAAGCGATTTCCTTTTCTTAACGTTTAGTCTAAACCTTTTTTACTTTCCTCCAGTGCATAAAAAACATAAGGTTTATGGAGAAACTATCGAGTCTAATTCTTGGTTCTTCGAATGCCTTAGGCTCAATTATGTGAGTTCTAGAAATGCCTGTGGCTGAATTATGTGGGCTTATTGAATGCCTGAGGCGGAGTTGTGTAGGTTGTTGTGTGCCTAATGCTGAAGTTCGTGGGTTATTAAAATTCTTGAGGCTGAACTATGTGGGCTCTTGGAATGTGTGACGCTGAAATATGCTTGTTCCTGGAAGGTATTCTTACCTGTGAGAATAGTTGGCAAACAAAGCATGTAGTTTGTAGCTAAAATCAAATTTAGGGCTCTTATCAAGACCCTGAAGGCGGGTAAGTCACCCGTCAATTTGAACCGAAATATAAACACGGCACTTTAAATTAATGTTAACAGAAATTAAAGCCAGGCAATAACTTAGACGACACAACTCGAACGACCACCCTCGAACCCCATCCGTTCGACTCTGAACAAAGAATGCCCGCCTCGCAAACCGTTTATGCGCCGCATCCGGAACCTTTAGGAAGCCCGGTTCCAACGGATTTGACGCCGTTGACAACATCCACCCCGTCGAGCATCACACCGAGTCTTTCTGCGGAATTTGTTTTTGATTATAAGAAAATTGACACCACCTCAGTGGCGGATATTGTCAAGCATATAAAAGACAGTGATGAAATGGTGAGTTTTCTTTTTGAAAAAATATTTATAAAAGTGCAATATTGTTTAAGCTAGTTTTAAATATTGTGAACAAATACTAATCGGCAAGGTGGGTAATCATGTGAAATGACGATGAATGAGGGTAAAAAATGAAATAAAAATATGATTAATATCTGTGAAGTTTCTATTTGTTCCGCAGCGGGATTTGTTCAAAGCCGAACCTCAGCTGAAGACATGTATTTGTGACGTGCTGATAAGAAATGTCGGGGAAAGGCGAGTAAATGTCGTCAACATGATACTGAAGGAATTGTGGCTGATTAATTTTAAACAGATCATGAAAATGTATTTGGTTGTTTCAATGTGATTCTCGTTTTGGGAAAACTGGGTTTGATGCATGTGCGTAAAGTGAAGACCCAGATTTATCGATGCAATTCGCACAGGGACCACTTTCCTACCTGAACTGGATTTTTGTTTAGAAGAAACTAACTTTAAAAACGAAACATTCCATAAAAGCCGAAGGTGTCGTCCCTGTGGGCGACACAGGCTATCCTTTAAGCACATGCATGAAGACCTGGTTTCCCAGAATGCATCTCATTTTTCAATTAGCTCATTGACAATTAGCTGTATTCAGACAGGCACGGGTCCATGCCCTGTATATAACCAGTATTTGGTGTCTCTAAAAGAACTCTTAGAATGCTGAAGGCGTTGGGATCAGTCCCGGGACCTTCTGATTGCTTGTTGCTCACCATTATCCTCTTGACCTAGCAAAGAATGTCTAGACGTATGATTATCTGTTTTTCTGCAATGGATACTTTGGAGGACAGGAATACATAAAATAAAGGTAAAGGTAACGGGGGCTAGCGGCATTATTGCGTATACTAACAATATATACGATACTACTTGGAATGATGATCATACACATTGTAGTGTTGGTAAATTGGGAGAAAAAGAAGACACCTGTTGATTTTTATGCCAACATGTCAAAGGTCAAGGTCAGACAGTGTTATCTAAACATTTCTGCATAATGATTATACGAACTAGAATTCAATGTTCAAATAACGCCTTAATCAATACTTCATTAATTTTTACATACTCGATAATATACCGAACACTGTCAGGAATATGCCCTCGACCCAGATGAGAACCGGTTGCGTAAAGCACGTCAGTTGATCTGTAGCACGACGTCACGTATCGCGGCCTCTCACAGGGAACTACTGTTCTCGATCATGACCAACGAACTATTCACGACGGTAAAAATAAGTAGATGCTATTATGATTCACATTCTGTGCTGTATTTTTTTTTTAGAAATTCTTGTTTTTTATACACGCAAGTGGCATTCGACTATTGGTTAACAACTGGAACCAAAACTAAGAAGTTATTTGACTTGAAATTATTTCTTTCATGTTAACCAAATTGTGACAGTATTCAGATAGTATTTGTGACTTTCTTACTCAGGACTAGCTTTTTCGATTTTTGATGGGTGATTTTTTAACTGTTATGGGATTTTTATTTTCTTCCAGAATCTAAAACATTTGATTCCAAATTTTCAGTTGTATAAACTTCGATTCAAAGTTAACTTTTTAAGGCTGGCAGTCATGCATATGCACACATATAAAAATGGAATGATTGGGTCATTATAGCTCCACCATCATAAATGCATCCTAAATAAAGCCTTATTGCTTCTCTCTAAAGAATCCATCCCAGCAACAGAAGGAGGCGGTTGAGCGGGCTGCCAACAAGAAGACTGCAGTGGAGAGAGCAATACCTAAGATTGAAAAAATCCTTGCTTCTGTATGTTTGAATGCAAATTAGAATTGAAAAAAATTATTAAGCAACTAGTTTCAACATAACATACGGTCTTTTTGTACAAATACAAGACCAACAAGTACAAGCGACATAGCATTAGTAGATTACATTATGGGACGTCAGTAAAGCAGGTGTGTTTGCACCATTTTGGCATCGATGCTGGGGCTCTTTCGAGAGGGAAAATTGCAATGTTTTGACAAAACGGTTTTAGCAAGTTTTTCTTAGTTACAAATGTAAACAAATGGAATTTGAAAGAGCGATTATAATTTTATTTGCTTAGTTTCAACTTATCGATCTGTACTCAACAAACAAGAAGAAAAAAAACAAGGCCGGAGGCGACCTTCTATTGGAAATTTTAAGAAGTCATGTGGAAAAATCTTTTATTTTTTTTACAGCTGGGATTGTGGTCCAACTGTGGCCACAAAATGGACCTTATTAACACTATTTAGACAAATTTTTTAAGAAGAGAAAATTTAGCATAATTTGCTAACGTAACAGTAAATTTTGAGTGATACTGAAGTGGGTACGTTAATTGTTTTTGAATCTTGATATTGAGTGTACATAATAAACAGTAAACATTAAGTCTATGGTTTGGATGCATCGGGCCAACACTTCCACTGGTGTGCCAATACCATGGATCACCATAGTCATGTTGTTAGCTATACATATTAGAAATTCTGCTAAAATACTGCAGTGGAGTGAGCAATAGCGCATTTGTTGTGAGTTTGCCAACAAAGGCTGTTATGTGTCTTCTTTTATGCTTAATTGCTATTTGTAATGCTAGCGTTGAAAAACAAATACTCCTTCACTTGGGCATTTATAAGTTAAGTGTGGTAGGAGTAGGTTAGTATCATTTACATTTCCATAATCACTTTAGGATTTGGATTGGGATATATCAAATATCAAATATTTCTTATGCTTAGTACATTATATTGTAAATGAAATAACAAAGTACGTCGGAGATAAAACGTATACTGGACTCTCCATGGACGTATATGTGTCTAATAGACACAAACATTTCGAGCAAAGCACTTTAAAATGGTTCAAAGTACAATAGGCGCGAATGCATGCATTTTTCTTTATCATAGAAATCTGATAATTTGCACTTCGTATCATTAAATATGCAGACTTAATCACATCCATATTTAAGTTCAGACAATTTAAACATTCCGACACCATTGGGGTTTTGGGACGAAAGGGAACTCTAAAGGCAATTATGCCTCATCAACACATTTCAGCTTCTACAGCGAGATAATTACAACTTGCCGCATGTTATAACATGCGACTGGTACAAACAGTAGAGCGCTGGACAACATGTAGCAATGCGAGGATCGGGGGTTAAATCTCTTGCCCAGCCACAGAACTTATGTAAGGATCGGTAATAAAATCCTATATGCTGTTGAAGTTGTAAGTTACAAGCATGAGTATGTTTATTTATTTTTGAAAATGAGCTATCCCAGGAAAATGAAACTGTAAAAAAAACTGAAATACTGTATAAAAACAAACAAACAGGGTGCCATATGGCGAGGGGGATTTTTTCATTGTAAGTTCTTATTTTATGCTTTGAGTTCTGTAAAGTGGCTGTGGAGAAAGGCTTCAGGTACGGCGACCCAGGGGCGCTCACGATTCAGGCGAAGCGGATGCAGATTGCAGTGAACGAGGAATTAATAGAGTCGCCCATTCAACCTAGCGTCTCTCAGCCAGTGTCCGTATGTGATGCTTGAGGTTTTTTGTGTTTACCTGTTTATCGTGATTCAAATCGAATTGTTTATAGATGAAAATGAATTTTGGCTATTCACAGCGTTGTTTTAACTGTACTACTCACCTATTTGTTAGCAACGACAAAATGCTCTGATGCTTCAACTCTGTTTCTACTACACGTTTTCAATTAAAACATCACACATATATTCTGGATCATCATGCGAGGTCACCGACCAAGTCCCATAACTCTGACATGTAATTGATCAAAATGGTTCTCCTTTTTTACTTAGAACATTCAGGTAAATAGAAAATTAATTTATCTGACAACATCTTCATATCTCTTTGTCACATGCAGATATTGATATAAAACTTATTGTATGTGTTGATTGAAGTTCATACATTCCTCTTTAGATACGGTCACTAACGAACGGCCATAACTCTGAACTGACATGAAGCAGATAATATCCCGTTTTGTACTAATTAAAATTAAGGTGAATACTTTGCTAACTAAAACATTAAGTTGTTTGTTTCCACCCTTGTTGAAATTTGGATAAAGCAAGATGACATTGGGACCATGCATTCGGGTTAAGCTTGGTCAAAGTAAATGATGCTACGCATAGATAAATATTTAACTTAGGATAATTTGAGTTAGGATGGAGATCCTTTGATGAAACTTTGCGTCTAATTTGCTTTTTTGCTGGTCTAGAATAAGATTGTATTTTAGGAAAGTTGGATCACGTTCACTGTTACAAGAGATAGAAACAAAGCCTGACATTAATTTAAGTTGGGATGGATTTGTTGTGGTGTTATTCTATGTGGAGAGCGGATGTGGTTACCTTACAGTAGTGTGCATTTCTTTTGCCAGTCACTTCGTTATTACTATAGCTAAAAGGGTAGGCACTAAATAAGCTGACACTGTTTTAATGTATTGTTTTAAAACTTGGCATGAAGCTATCATACGTTCAGACTCGACATGGGATTGTACTTAAGGTATGTCAGATCAAGGTGAAATTAGCTGTTTAATAAAAACAGGTTCCGCTAAATAAATACAGTTTTGATGGATGTTTTGCATATACATTTCCTCCGTTATTTAAATAATATAAATCAATTTGAGAAATGGATTAAATCTAGTCGTGTGGCTTGGCTTTGCAAGTTTTCTTGTTCTAATCTAAACTTTAAGATTTAAATATGCATATAACTACGTGTATGATATTTACAACCACACGTGTCTTCACAGTCATTATATTAGGTTATTGACAGAAAATGTACATTTCACTATAAAAGCGGAAAGTAGGCGCTGTCTTTGGACAGCTCTTTTTGTTTCTATATTTCTTTACAATGTCTAATTGATGTAGGAAAGTTAGCATTTACATTAAAAAAATAAGCACTTAGTGCAGGTAAACAAGCGTTTAAAATTTGTGCACGTGGACAAACTGACCGCCGTAACGGAAACACTGTTATAATGGCAAAAAGTCAAAATAACCACTTATTTACTTCATTGCTGCATAGATGATTTAAACACAACCCCTTTGTTTTCTCCCTAGGTGCAGTCGTACTCGACGATGGAGGCAGTGTTTGAGAAGGCAGGCCTCGTTCAACACCCACGTGGTTCAGATTCGTCGTCTGCTAGAGATGATTACCGCAGGAATTATCTTGGAGATAAACTCAGTGAGATGTTAGGATGAGAGAAATGTCAGGGTGGGTGAGATTTCAGGCTTCGTGATTCTGATAGGCCTTCTAAGGTTTAGCCAAAACGTTTACTAGACATCGGAAATGCTATACATACTTTTTGCGAAGAATTTAAAAGACGTTTACCTTTATCTATGCATTGGTCTATCAATTTGCCTTAAATTTGTAGGCCTGCGGTCTCTATTTGTTTTCTTTAATCTTTACATTTGATGATCTTCGACCTATACTTCTGTCTTAAAGTATGTAGGGCACTGTCAAATATTTGTGCCTCGAAATTTGAAGCTCTGCGGCCTATCATTCTCCCTTTTAAATCGGAGGTCTGCGGCCTAGACTTTTCTCTTGAAAATGAAAGGGCTGCGGCATATACTTTTGCCTTGTAATTAGAAGAGCTATAACCTATACTTTCGCCTTGAAATTTGACACTACTGCCTGCACTTTTGCCTTAAGAATGAAAAGGCTATGGCCTTAACTTTTGCCTCGTGAGTCGAGCTAGGAAAATGTCATTTACAGATTTATAAGTCTTTCATTTATCAAAAAAATACTACAAGAGTTCAATACCGACGGAATAAGTAAATCTCACGAATAAGCCATATTTGTTGCAATAATGACAACAATCGTATAAGCGTGTATGCATCTTGCATGCTGTAAAAAGGTTCGAAGACCTCAAACCTATGTCTGGTTCTGTAAGCGCTACCAGCTTGTACTAAAGGCACTGCAACAGGACCACAATGTGTTTAGCCCCAGTCGACTAAATAAAGGTGATGGCAAAGGAAAATAGTGACATACTTAAAATTGATGATTATATTATGCGAATGCCACCTGCTGGTAATGAAGTGACCACACCATGATGGAGGGGGGAAGTTCTGAGCGGTTTTGAATACTTTTCTCTAAACCTGCATCAAACTTATATCATAATAATGCCATATGCATACGCCACGAGACAGTCACGGCACCAAGGTCGAGATTACACTTGAATTGCAAAACAAACATGGCCGGAATATAACTGCTGTGTTTATGAGTTGTTTTGCAACGATAATTTCAGGTTATTAATATCAGAATGTTTAATATAGGAATGTGTTATCACCGAGTCAGTAATGTTGGTGTGATTTGGACTACAACTACTACAACGTCTTTCTCTAAACCCTATCCCGCGTAGAAGCAAAGTTAAAATGGCCATATGCAACCAATATACAACTTAAACAACCTGCGAGTAACTGACAGTATGTTCTGGTTTTATACTGTTTGCTGCTAATCAGTATCTTTGGGTTGGCGATGAAACCTTTAAAACTTGAATAAAGTTAGGTTTTTAATTCAGTTCCATTTTCTAAGGGACTTCAAAAGCGTTAAATTACATATCTGTAATGTGATGGCTATATTTGTTCATGTAAAACATGCTTCGAACTTTTCTCAGATTTATAAAATTGCAGCCATGGAAGAAGCAAACGTGCGATGTTCAACACTTAGAAGTGTAGACCTCTCGAAGTTTCTCCTTAGTGCAAGTTGTGATTACGATATGAGTCTCGTTTTGGTAAAACATGGCTGTTTAATGCCTATGATTACGGTATCCAGGATCAGCCTTTGCAGTCCTCACAGAATAATCAGCGACAATACTTTACTCCTAGTTTGAATTTTCGTTTAAAAGAGACTTTTTACAAACGATCAATTCCATAACACCGGAAAATTTCGTCCATGATAAGCTTGTGCTGACACTTTTTGCACAGCACAGGCATTAAAACCATTTTACCAGAAGGAAACTCATATAATTAGAGTAAATAAAATGCACACAATTAATAACTATACGTCGTAGGGCAGTAAGGTCTGTGACAACACTGTCAAAACTTCCATTTTTCAGTTAACTCAAGCCATGTTCTTTCTCTCACTCACCTGTGTGATCATGTGTGTGTGTGGTACGCAGCCAGTGCAATACCTTATATCTAATGTCTATGTGCAGATGTGTGATGTAGGTACGCTTCTAATTTCGCTACACGCATTTGTCGGATAGAATGTGTGCATGCCAATATAAACATTTGATAAGCTTTATAAAGCCATTTAAGAAATCCTAATCGCGCGTCCTAAATACTGTTTAACCGGAACGAGATTTTATATGCGTTTATTAAATACTGTAGTAAATAGCTTCAGCAAACAACGTACACATGCTAAGCGTTGAATCCAGTTTTGTGGGTGGGTCCCTGAATCTAAAATTCAATAAGACCGTATGTATTATATTCAAACATGCAATGTAACACATCGAATTGAGAAAAACGCGTTTTACGATATAGTGTTCAAACAAACACCCAAATTAGGATTGGATAGAAAAATAAATATGTTGCTAGGGTTTGCTACCAAGAATTGAGAAGTTAAATGGTAAATGGTTAAATGGTTATTAAAATGAAATATGCTGATGTGGAATGATATTTAAAATATTCACATTACATAGTTATTTTACTGGGCATTGATATGAATTAATTATCGTTAGACCGTAATGCCTAATCGTCGACGTGCTTATAAACGTTTGTTCTATTTGTTCTTTTTGTCGTGCACATTATAGTTTTGAAACTAGAATTTGTATGATGTGTTGCTTCTTTTGCACTTTTTAGACGCTTTAAACACTAGATAAATAAGTGAACTTTTTGCTTAGTCTACATGATGTGATTTTCTCTTGCTGGATCGGTTATATGAATAATAACACCGGATTTAAGTGCATGACTTGTTTAGCTTCATCCAGATGATTTGTGTGATAAGTATCAATACACTATTATTGGCATTGAATTGCAAGATTGACTTTTCAATTTTAAATAAGAGCAACCAAAATTTAATTAAATTCTTTTTAAAAAATCACGATGGTAGTCAAATTGTTTCATTGGCCGATCCATGATGCAGAGACCAATTTTATTTTTGGTGTTCGTTTGTTTTGTATAGTATATATGTGTCACGTTTAATAACCGTATTATGGGTTTCTCTTTACGGACATTATTTTATCGCCATAGTAAAATAAACTCATGATACTATACATCTAATTAAATGTAATTTCTCCTGCTGTTGCAACAAGTGTTTCACTGTTTTGCTGTATATTGTTATTGTTTATTATATGTAATGTGTTTGCTTTTGCTACGTTTTGATTTTCGGTCAAAGGGAGGAATCATTTTGTAGTAGCTAAAAACTTTATGAAAGTTTGAAATTGTATCAAAAGTTCGTCATTTATAGCTTATAATATTTAACAAATGTATAGCATAATCCTGCAAAACAAAATGATTCAGTTGCACTGATTGAAATTTTGATGAATGTTTTATGAATCTAATTCATTTTATTCACTATATTTTGTATCTTTAATTATAATTTAATGCTTTCTTTTTTTTACATGCTTAAGTATTTGTTTGTCGATTTTTAACAATTGTCTTTGAAATAATCCGTGTACATTTGCAAAACGACACATTTACGAATAAATAATGAATCATAATGTTAGCATAACTCGCACTTTGATTTTGATTATACGAAGTTTAAACCAGCCATTTTGCTTTAAAATGAAAGTATTTTTACCATCTATGTTTGGTTTAATTTTATTTAAAATGTATGATTATACTAAAGCCGAGTGTGTTAATTATTGGTAGCAACAAATTAGGTTGTTGTTGGTAGTATTTGCAACTGTACAATGTGTGAATGTTATCAAAATATAAATATATCAATATAATCATGTTTTGTTATTTGAATTGTGACTTTAAAATTGTAATTATACTGCTCGTTTATATACAATATTCTGTTAAGACTTGTATTGAAAATAAAATTATTTAGGCAAGTACTTTGATAGCAACATGTCTAACACGGACATAAACTTTACGAACATTAACTTAACACTTTCAAATTCACGAATATCAGGTTACAATTACACTATACGACGAATATTATTATATAAATATTACATGGCTGACAGTATATTTGTCAACTTGAGGAAATACTGTCAACCGAGGCGAAATATTTATTTTATTTTACCGACAAAACTATTCAAACATGAACAATTTATATGAAACATGACTTTGGTCGTCTGTTAACAACGGAAATGCAAAACTGCTTACTACTGGGACAGTACGTATATTATTTTATCATTCTGCACGTGATTGCTAAGGTAGCGGGCGACAGTTTTTTTTTGGAGCGGGCGATAGAATTTTTTGGACAGTAATTTTTTTTTCCCTCTGGGTCTGACAGTATTTCTATGTCACGAAGGCCTATGCGAGTTTAGCATTGTGAATAAAAGTGAGGTATAATAAAATGAGATATAATGAAGACGAAGAAACGGTACACTGTAAGCACTATGATGGAAAGCGAAGTAATCATTATTTTATTGTTGCGTTATCTTCATCTCGTTGTGTTGTCACGTAATTGTAATCGTACTATAGTTTCGTCGCGTGACTCAAGTCATCGTTATCGCTCTGTCTTGTTGTCGCCTAATCGTCATCGTGTCGTTGTTTTTCTAAATGTCATAATTGTGATGATATTGTGTTGCGTATTCTCTTATTGATGTCGTGTTGACGCGTTATCGTCATATGATGTCGAGTTTGACGTTCACGTCATCGTGATGTTGCGTTTGATGTTCAGGTCATCGTGATAACGTGTTTGACGTTCACGTCATTGTGATGTCATGTTTGACGTTCATGTCATCGTGATAACGTGTTTGACGTTCACGTCATCGTGATGTCATGTTTGACGTTCACGTCATCGTGATGTCGTGTTTGACGTTGACGTCATCGTGATGTAGTGATTGCGTTCACGATATCGTAATGTCGTATTTGACGTTCACGTCATTTAAATGTCGTATTTGTTGTGCAAGCGTCATCTCGTTGGCCAATTGTCGCGTTATCGTTAGCGCGCTTTAGTGTTGTTGCGTTATCGTCATATTCAAATCGTGTTGTTGCGTCGTTATCGCGGCTGTATTTTTTCACGCAATCGTCATTATGATGTTTTGCTGTGGCGTCATCGTCATAATTATGTCGTGTTAAAGGTCGTGTCGACTTTGTGATAACATTTTGTCGCATAATCGTCATCATGTGTGGAGTTTAAGCTTTATCGCCATCGTGCTATTTGATAATTCATTATAAACATCGCGTTTTTTTTCATGTTGCCTTTCTCTTATTGTCGCATAATTGCCATCGTGATTGCAGTGTTTTCATGTTTCTGTGCTTATAATTATAATAAAACACTATGTGACTACCATATAACTAATCATTGACGGAGTAAGTATTATTATTCTACATTTGCTAAGTTCTTAAAAAATCAAGAAGACATAACAACATGCATACATTAATATATTGTAGTTTTGATCAATTAAACCATAATAAATGTATCAACATCAACAATATAGTGTGCACTATGCACATGCATTTCGATGTCTATTTTCGGGGAAAGAATGACACTCTTTCTCCTCTTCGAATTTCGTGAATTCCCATCGGATGTTCAATGATCGGATTGTCATTGCATTTGTGGAATAAACGTCTTAAAATGATACTTAGCACTGATTGGTCAAATCTATGGCACTGGCCGTCGGTATTCACCATAGGGTTGCAATAATATTTTGCTCGTGGCGGAGCGATACAATTTCTATCCAAAGCGCATGCGCCCCAGACGTCAACCACCGTTTTAGTTACGTCATCAAAGTAGTAGAGCACAAATCCTGCCTCGATTTCGCCAAAGTGCCTAAATTTGCAGACATCTTCTCCTAAATATTGCATCGTTCGAGCGTCTGTGTGTCGGGCGATTGACAGCGAAGGCCCGTACGTGAAATGAAGGACTGAGTGCTTACGGCTGTATTTTAGTGCTTGGTCAAGGTCACCGGAAGTTATTCGTGCTGAACTATCCATCCACCATACCCAGTTGTAGTCACGCAATGCATCCTTGGAAATGAAAAATATATGTTAGACACAACTAAACTAGCGCTATTTCACTATAATGATTTTAAGGACACGCAAACATCCAATTTAAGCTTGAATGTATGCTGATAGTAAACCGAAACAATGACGAAATACATATTCAAAGTTCACACACAATTTTCTCTGATAACTAAAACAAGAAATATGGTGGTTTAAATAAATATAATTTATTCAAACACTGACATGACCATTTGCTTGTATGGCATTACAAAAGAGGCAGGGCTCAATATATCGATTGTGTTTCATTATCCCCACGCTTTTAAAATCTCCGCTTTCTGTCATTCTGTCCTGGACACTATCTCCCTCTACACAATTAGCACTAAAACCTTGAAACTTACACACATGGTAGCTATTAGCATCTGTGCGACGGTGAACTATTTGGAATTTTGATCTGACCCCTGGGTCAAAAGTTATGGGTAAATAAATAGGTAAAATGGGTAAAAACACTCAATCTTCTAACAACATGTGACGCACATGATAATAACTTTTGACTCAGGGGTCAGATCAAAATTCCAAATAGTGCACCGTCGCACAAATGCTAATAGCTACCGTGTGTGTAAGTTTTAAGGTTCTAGTGCTAATAGTGTAGGAGGAGATAGTGTCCGACCACGCCCACCCAAAATTTTGTTTTAACATAACTTCTTCATTTATTCATATCACCAATTGACTTCAAATTAATACTGAACATCTCTTATGACAACACGGTCTATCTCGACCTTCCATGGCCACATTACCCACCCCAGGACCATTGCTAAAGGTAAAGGCAGCTTGGTTGCCGTCCTCTTTCAAAGTTACCGAGAGGTCCACGAGTACTACTTCCCAGTACATGTACCTCCAAATTTGTTTCCGTACCCAAAATTGTTCGGACCCGATTTTTTTTTCTTACCCAATTTTTTTTCGTACCCAAATTTTTTTTGTTCCCAAAATTGTTCGTACCCAATTCATTTTTGTATTTCGTAACCCAATTTTTGTCGTACCTAATTTTTTGTCGTACCCACATTTTTTTTGTACCAAATTTTTGTTCGTACCCAAATTGTTTTTCGTACCAATTTTTTTCGTACCCAAATTTGTTCTAATACCCAATTTTTTCCTACCACATTTTTTTCGTTCCCATTTTTTTCGTACCCAATTTTTTTTGTCATAATTTTTCGTACCCAAATTTTTTCGTACCCATATTTTTGTTCGTACCCATTGTTTTTCCTACCCAAATTTTTTTCGTACCAAATTTTTATTTCGTACCCAGATTTTTTTTTTGGAATAATTTGGTCGTACCCATAATTTTCGTACCCAAATTTTGTTTCGTACCCAAAATTTTGTATTAACATAACTTCTTCATTTATTCACCAATTGACTTCAAATTAATTCTGAACATCTCTTATGACAACACGGTCGATCTCGACCATCCATGTCCACATTACCCACCCCGGGGCCATTGGTATGTTGTATGTGTATTGCGCGTTCATCATGAAAATTTAGTCCATCTGGAGAGTTAGTGGTGTGAAAATTACCAGATCAGAAAGCTAACGGACTTGTGTGTATTTCCTAGTTTATGAGGTTCTTCAGCGCCTGAGTCTGCATTATGTGAGGATCCGGATTGTTTCCCAGCACCACCTTATTAACTTACTAAACTCACGAAAGTTGGGACGAATATGAATTGTAGCTCTCATTTAAGATGTATGTTTTACTAGAATATTCTTTGTTTTGATGTAATCATGTGCTGTGTGTGTGGGGGGGGGAGTAACCGCAAGAAACCCCACCCTATTCGGTATGGCGACGATCAACAAAACTCATATCGCTAGTGGAAAGGCATTGCATCGGGTCGCCGTCGAGATAAGCGCATGTACAAACAACTGCGGATTATTATTGTTTCAATGATTTTTTAGGAGAATAACCATGTTCATATCAAAATGTGATTCAATAAGGTGTATGTTGACTCTTTTCGGTAACACTTGCGTTTATGTTTCCATATGTGTGTATGTGTTGGTAAAGAAAGTGTGTGGCTAACGTCCATTGCAAGATTAATTGCCTCAGCTGCGGTCCGCTTGAAATTCAAACTTTCGCCCAAGTTTCGCTTGACCTGCGTGATTCAAGGTTGTTTTCCAGTTAGTCTCTACAATAGGTTTTCACACCGTCATGATGCAGTAATCACTTCACTTTCATTTCTTAATAAATCTTAGAAATTATTGAACTGCGTAAAGTCAACAAAATATAAATGGGTGATTCCAATTCGCTCATCTGTGAGAATAATTAATGTGTTTTTTGACTGACAAGTTATGGCGGACACACGAAAGTACTAACATGTCAATGTGCATCGATTTGTTTGTGCACACACACAAGTCTGCTTCTGGAGTTTTACTGACATAACAAATTGTCATGTCGCATTTTAATAACGTCTTTTACATTCATAGTGCGTATTGCTTGCGTCTTATTGATTTTCTAGTGTTATTAATAGTACGATGCTAATGTAATTACTATTTTTAATTTGTAACGTACTGACGATAAAGCGATATAAACCTTAAAAATGATGGTATTTAATGGTCCATTATCAATAATACACAAGATAATGTTTGAATTAAAATTATAAAGAAAAGAGATATGCAATAGTGTTTTTGTATATGCAACCAAGTGATGTAAAGAAGCACAAAGGCATACGGAAGTTGCAGTATGTTGGCAACAAATAGCAAAAGGCAGTTGTCATATACGTAATGCAATTGAAATCTGTCAACATTCATTTGTAATAGGCAATATACATGTAAATTGTCATTAAGCAATATGAAAATGTAATTTAGTAATATGAATGAACTTGCGAACATTCCCTTCCATGTGTGTCGACACTCGACCTGATAAATGTCGTCACGCACGACATGTTATTGCAACAGACATCGTCGTTCGACATCTGAAATGTTCAACGTCTCAAACGTGTATATTTTCTCCAAGACTGTCAAGTGTTATTACGCATGATAACATTATTAGGAACACTTACTTTAATTATCAACGGTTTCCATGCATATGTACGCATACTCGCCACATGAATCGGATACTTTTGGAAGTCGAATTTTCGGATGATACAAATGTCGCAATGGTTTTGAAGCTGCAATAGAACAATTGAAACATAAAGCAACATATAATTTAAACTTGTGTTGCGGTAATATGACACATTGTATATAAAATACACACTGGGAAAAAAATATAAAAAATGTAGTACATGTGTATTATAAATCTTAGCACAAAAATGTATTGTAGATGTCGAAACGTTAAGATTTAAGTTTCATGTCGCTATTTGCGTGTATGTAATCATAAAGGGTCTACATAATGTTTGCGTATGACGCCGTACCTGTTTCAACTGATCCCTATCCAGACCCATGTCGTAATAGAGCACTCTAACGTCACCATATTTGGGTACTAATTTCTCGTACACGCTTTTCAGTAACCCTTGACTGCTATAGTAAAATCCTGCAGACGCTGACGTCACAATGTACGGAAATGACGTCAAAGTGTTTTTGGGGATTCCGAGTGGTGAGAAGTGCGGATGCTGGCGCATTGGGTACGCGGATATTATTTTTAGATTTTCTTCGAATGTGTTCTCGAACCATGAAGAACATGTATGGTTAATACTACCTGAAAAAAATGTGTTATTTTACTTTTATTAAAAAGCTAGCAAAAGTAATTATCATTATACATGCATATATTAAAGCCGCTCTTATTTTATAAATGGCCGTTATCACCATAAGGATAACAACAATCTTAACTGTACCTTAATAAATTTGAAACACATAATTATGCGCACATTTGACTTAATATGTTAAACAGCTGCGATATAAAAGAGGGGAGTAAAAACTCCACCCTTACGTTTAATAACAATTCTCAAAGAAAACCAAAGTAATTTCCTCTAGTTTGTTTATTCTTTAGTGGTATTATGTATTTATCAGCACATTTAACAAAAACGCATTACATCATTTTGATAAACGGATTATTTTATGGCCCTATTTCAATAAGTACTAATGCTTCAACAACTTGAAACTCACAAGATATCTGTTTATCAAATTCGTCTTGGTGAAAAAGCTTCGGTGGTTTTAATACATAAGTCGTCGCATGTGCTGTTGTTGATTCTGTTGCTAATGCTGAAACGTTTGATCGTGAATGTTGACTCGATGCTTTTTTGGAAATGTCTGCAAAACACGTCATAAAATAATTCATAATGATAATATATACAGTTTATTTACATATATAACCTCTCCTTCGTCTACCTATTTAACTGTTGCTTCGTCTACTGCAACAACTACTACTTTTTTTTCCTTCTAATTCACGGGCACATTAATTTGTAATAGACCACAAACCTAGACAGGACCAATTGTGACCTCAGTGGCATATTAAACCTATTGACATTGTTCTTTTCGAGAAGAAAATGTATAACACTACATATACATGTTATCACTGGATTGTGGCCAGTTTTAACCGCAAGAGCATGATTTGAACAAACGTATTAGAGGAATATAATACAATGTTACCCATTAAATATTTACCTCTGACCCTTGTTGTCTTTTTCAACTCAATTTACAATATGCCTCTATATAAATTCTGTGAAAATTGCGGAGTTGCCAGTTTTGACCCTTTTGGCATACTTTAAACAATATGTGTAGAGCATTCAGTAATTCGAGCCAATCGAATAGTCTCGGCGAAATTATTAATGCTTCAATAATGAAAGATTATTTTCAACTGGAGAAACTATGGCTTGAGCACATGTGTCAGTCCCTAATTATTTATGATATTTAAATATCCCACACCTCCACCGCTCCCCCTGCCAACAGAAAAACAACTCAATGTTGTTCTTCACACCACTATGTAAATGTTCCTAGCTGGGAAAATAGTTCACACATTTTGAGGTTATGTGAGCCGAGGTACACCACTCACACCTTGTGACAATTGCACATTGTAAAAGGGAATGTGTTGTCAACGCGTCAATTGGAATATTTATATTAGCGTAAATAAAAAAAACATATTATCTTAAGTTGTATACATGTCAGTTAAAAGTCAAGCTCGTGTATCGGTCCCTGTGTCAAGATACCGATCTTGAGCATCAAACAACAATATCGTAAACGTGGCACAGCGGCATTTGCCGTTCCCCATAGAATCTGCTCCCTGGACTGTTGGGGGCTGTTTAACACTGTTTCATGTGACTCGAATATGAGTTGCTACTTTACATATCTCATTTAAGGAAAACACGTTTTCTCTAGAACGGGGCCTTTCTGACCCCATGGGCATGATTTGAACAAAAACGTAGTGGGTTGCCGTTCTATGCTGATGCAACCTCATGGAGTTGTTTTAAGTGTTCACTATTTTATAAGGAAACAAGTAATCTCTGTGGTTTGGCAGGTTTTGACCCCAGGAGGAATATTTAGAAAAATGGTAGCATTCATCCAATTGACGTAACACAAAGAGTTATAAACGCATGACCTTTGTAATCTGCAGAGAAATATAGTAGGGGAAGTTGTTTGAATGAAAATTTGAAGCACGACGTACATCGGACAAAAAGCGCTTCGATAAGCTAATCATTGGATTGCAAAATTTAGCTTAGATACATTCATTATTAATTAAAACAATGGAGTATTTTTAAGAAATTAAAGATCTAAGCAGATTGAACCAACGACATGAAATTAAAGTCAAAATTTATAAATTTAGGAAATATATTTCGGTAATAATAATTATGAGAACAAAAAGTTACAATAAATGAAAGAAAGAATTTAAGCAAAAAAGAAATTATTTACCATTGATAGTAAATGTCAGCATTATCCATAGGCATATGAATGCACAAGCTGTAACCAGTCGCTTTGTCCTTGATCCTGTACAAATATCAAATGAATTTTGTTATTCGTTGTTTATAAGAAAACAATAAGCGATTTTAAATAATTATGTGTACCGGTCATTTTTATTTTTTTAACTTCCAAGAAAAAACAAAGCAGTTAAAAAACATCACCAATAGAATAAATCATTCAAAATATCATTTCACAAGAAAATGATTGAAGAACTGAACTTTGGTCATCAGCACAATTTCCGTGTTCTACAACAAAATGCGTTTGCTTTATGGTCAGCACCAAACTGCTTTGCATAGAATCTTAATCATTGACTAGATGATGATCGTGACGTTGATATTGCCGATGTTGAGGATGCTTAAGTTGATTATGATGTTAGCTATGATGGTGATTTGTTGTTGTTGATGATGATGATGATGATGATAATTATCATCATTATCTTAATTATGACGATAATGGTTATGATCATGATGATAACGACGACGACAAAGATGATGAAAGAAATAACAAAGAAGAAAACGACGGCAATTGTAATGATGATGATGGTGATGGTGATGATGATGATGATGATGATGATGATGATGATGATGATGATGATGATGATGATGATGATGATGATGATGATGATGGTGATGATGATGATGATGATGATGATGATGATGATGATGATGATGATGATGATGATGATGATGATGATGATGATGATGATGATAATGATGATGATGATGATGATGATGATGATGACGAAGACGACGACGACAACGACGACGACGATGACGATGACGATGACGATGATGATGATGAAATACATTTGAAATGTTACGAACAAAAGAAAACAAAACACCAAAAGTAACAACATAATAAATCTCACTTGCTATTTTCCATGGAAACATAATGCCAAGGACGGTTTCACGGTAAAACCTCGCAAACGGTTGTTTTAACGGCCTATCGAGTATTTCATCAAGGACAAGGGACTGAAAAATATTGATATTTTTTTAATTAATTATTGCATTATTTAAATAACAAAATGTGAAGAATACGACGTGCACTTTACGTTGACATAGTGATTGCATCCTACGTCGCATAAATGACGTCCCATTGAACGTTCCAATCTATGAAGCGGTATTTATGTCAAAATTGTTATGCTAAACGACAAACCGCAATACGTCTAACGCTTGACTGCAATTCGAATACGAAACTCAACTAAATATTAAAAATTGTTTCCTAATATTATAATACTGTCCGTATAGTTTTGGGGCAAAGTTAAAAACCGCTAATGCTTAATGCTAAACGATAAACCGCTATACGCTTGACTGCAATTCGAATACGAAACTAAACTAATACTTGTCAAAGCTAGCTGTAACTGAAACGGTATCGACGTAAATTGTCGCCCTTCAAGTTTGTCAGTTAAAGCATGGAGTTACCAATCTCTTGCACGACGGTTACATACATTCACCTCTGTGTTGGGCTCAGAACGGACTACTGATATGAAAGCGTCTCATTCATGTCATGATCATTCAAAGCGTTCATCATTGAGGTTACAGTATACTAAACAATCACTTGCACGACGGTTACATTGCATTCACTGCTTAAAAGAAAACCATCTCATACCATGATATCTTATATCAGTCTTAATTAATTATTATAAAATTGATATGTTTTTTTTTATGTTAAGAAACCAACATACATAAATACGTCGAAGCAATACCTAACGTCACTCAATAAAAAATATGTACATTTGTTTACATTTGTGAAGTGCGTGGAATGATTCCATCTGTGTAAATGGGCAATAAAATAGTTCCAAAGAGTTGCATTAAAACTCACAAGTTTTTGCACGATTTATCGTTAATTTAAAAGTCATATTTTTTAATTTAATGCATGCGATCTTAAATATCCACTCAAATATACATTGAATGCGTTTGTTCGGTTTTACCTATTTGGTAGACAAAATGGCATGCTGAGCCTTACGCAGAGGTGTATGTGAGAGCAAGGAACGACAACTCTGCGTGGAGATTGTGGAGTTACTTGCCTCGTGTTGACGAGCGGTTAAATGGTGACATTTATTAAAGGTTTGTAATGATTCATTTCATTGACCGCTCGATTTTTAACGAAAACATAGATAAGCATGGCTGTTTGCCGTAAATCTCGTAAGCTAATTATTTTAAGGTAGACGTACCGAATGATACTTTCATGAACACGTGCTTTCAAAGCGAACAACCGTGTGATTACAAAAATACAAGTGCAAATTAATTGACTTAGTAGCATGTGTATACTGGTGGCAGTGCCTTTTCAAACCGTTTATATGTCAATTTAAATGTTTATGAGGTCTCTCCGCGCATGAGGCTGCATTATGTTAGGATCCGGAGTGTGTCCCAGCACTGTTCATAGGCATACGACTAAAGAAAGGCGAGATAAATTTCGAATTATAGCTGCAGTTCCAGCTATTTATATACATTTTTTTATTTTGATGGGGTCGTGTGATGTGGGTTAAGACTTGTGTACCCAGTGAAAACCACACATGTCGGGTGTTCTGACCACCAACCAAACTCGCATGCAGGAATCTATCTGGAGTAGCCAGTGTGGCAACCACAACGCTAGCCAGACAGCCTGCTGGCCTTTTTTTTCATCTGATTTTGTAGCCATTATTCGGTCATATTCCCAATGGCAAAATATCTTTTTTCCCAAATGCAGTAAAAATGTACATAATTCCATTTTATGACATTTTACCACGAAATTCAGAAATTTTACTCATAATAATTTGTATTTTAAATGAGCATGTGATCTGGTGATTTATAAATTATTTTTATGCTCTGCCAGTTGACGAGGCATTAAGAGTTACCTACGGAATACCGTAAGGTCCATCGTTGTTACAAATTAAAATCCAGAGGGCGACAATGCGATAGTACGATGGCGACAATGCGATAGTACGATGGCGACAATGCGATAGTACGATGACGACAATGCGACAACGCGACAAAACGATGGCGACAGTGTGATATTACGATGGCGACAAAGCGATAATACGATTGCGATAACGCGATAGTACGATGGCGAGCCGACAATGCGATAGTCATATCGTACTGTCGCCATCGTATCATTGCATTGTCGCCATCGTACTATCGCGTTATCGTACTGTCGTCATCGTATTGTCGCATTGTCACCATCGTAGTATCGCACTGTCGCCATCTTATTGTCGCACTGTCGCATTGTCGTCATCGTACCGTCGCATTGTCGTCTATCGCCTTTCGGTACACATGCGCACATCGTATTTTTTTCTAGATTACGGAATACCGTTATGGCCATCGTGGTTACACATTAAAATCCAGAGGGCGACAATGCGATAGTACGATGGTGATAATGCGATAGTACAATGACGACAATGCGATAGTACGATGGCGACAATGCGATAGTACGATGGCGACAATGCGACAGCGCGATAGTAGTACTATCGTGCGGCTAAAAACTTCTATATTTGCTAGCCTTGGCGAGTTGATCATGTTTTACAGGGCTATTATCTTAAAACCATAATGTTCCCGCTTTGGTTGTTTCTGAAGAAAATAAAAAATACGAAAATGTATGGGGAAAAAAGAAATATGTAAAATTACATCATGCAAATAATCAATTTGACGTCATTATTATACGCGCATGCTTGCTGTGAACACACATTATTATTATATATTATTAAGTGTTATTCATTTTGTGCACACTTGACGATGGTTTAAAACAAGACAGTTTAAAAGGTGTAATTTCACGCATGCATTCAGTTGTATCATTAGTTGGTTTACCATATGTTATTGCTCATTAACTTAACATACCTAAAACATCCACTGCATGTACACTTTCGTGGAGTGTGTTTAAACATCAAAAGAACAACAAAAACTGTTGGCATTCTATGATTAAAACACGCGATGACGAGCGAATGCAAAATAGTTGCGAGAATGCTTTATCAGAATACGAGATCGCATTTAAATCGTAGACTATATTAGAGTGCACGGAGTGTCGCGATTTCACACAATAAACACGCTCCTTCGTGTTGTCGCGTTCGCACGCTTGTAAATCATTGGTAAACAATAAGCAACATTGAGTTCTCCCAACGGATCGCAGTACTCAGATTATTTATAGTAATTACTTTACTTAACTGCTTATTCGAAACGCAAAGCGTATATTCCATTCGCACCCAGCTCTTTCGAACATTAGCATTTTAATTGCATTTGTTTAACGACTTAAGCATATACAGTTCATCATCAAATCAACAATAAAGCAAAAATAAATAAACATTCGTCAAAATAACAACAATTTTGTTTATTCATTTTACTAATATATGGTTTTTTGAGAATGTTATTTGTAAGAGAATCGCTTAAACGAAATCGCTTAAAGTGACATTAATATATTTTCTTCTTTGCCATGCTGATTGCCATATTTCCTACATGGTTTTTAATGTTGATGTGATTGAGTTATGTTTTAATGGTCATGTTCACAGTATATTTTTTAATATTATAGCAATTAAACGTAAGTTCATTCCCACCGTGCGAATGGAAATACAGAGCTTTCAACAGCAAAGCAGATTAAAATGTACAAAGAATGATATCCTGATGAACATAAACTAAGTACTTCTATGAGAATTTAACAACCATGAAATTATTGCAGTTAAAATACCGTGTTTATCGTTTATGTCGTTCATTATTACCTGCCATCTTTATTGTCAGTCGAGTAATATCCAAATTAACAAAAACAAAGAGTTTTTCTTTTCAATTGTTTTCAACTTGTATTTATAAATGCATTCATTGTAGCCATTTTGTAAAATGACGTTTTTCGGGTTTTCAACGCAACAGTTTGGTCTGAACTAATACATAAGATCTAGGCATTAGTATTAGCATTATTTAGTGTGTTAAGACTATCGCTTAGTGTACTTGCAAATACACTAAGCCTCTCTGTGCTGTGTTTATAATCACATTAAATATTAATAAGTTAAATAAATATTTTAATGGATAACGTTGACAGTATTAAATGCCGCTTAAAATGCTGAACTATCTGGATAAAAATTGACGGGACGGTTTTTCGTTGATATTAGAGATTAAAGATGTTTATATTTCCGTCTGAAGACAATTAGCCATTTAATTTAGAGTCAAACGTTCGAATATGTGTTAAAATGGCTACTATATGTTATTCATGTATGATTTGCTAAATAGATGTTTTATGCGACGTACTGTACATTTTAGAAATAATTGTAGTAAAAGAAGTACTCGTTGTAGTACTTGTTGTAGTAATAGTAGTACTAGTAGAAGTAGTAGTAGTTGTTGTTATGGTTGTTGCTTCAGTTGTTGCTGTTCTTCTTCTTCATTTTAGTTATGTTTGGATTTTGTCTTCTTGCTGGTGTAGTTGTAATTATTATAGTAATAGTTGCATCAGTAGCTGTTTTCTTAGATCTTTGTGTTGTTGTTGTTCGTCGTTTGTCAAAGTTTTACTACTTTTACGGAGAAACGTTATTTGGTGTAAACTTTATTGTATTCAAACAAAGATGTCAAATAAATACATATGAAAATTCTATGTGTGGATTGGAGCATTGAATAACACATTAAGGAAATGTAATGCCCGACGGCAACACGTCGATTTTACTGATAATTCTTGATTGCGTAACTCAATTTAACTAAACATTTACGGGTCGTAATAATAACAAACTGCCGTAGTTTTATAAATATTTAATTTGAAAAGTCAACACTATTTTCATTTAAAGCTAATGCTCGATTGCCTTTTCGATACTAAATGTTATTCATTAAGCGAGTTCACTCAGCAATATCTGAATAACATTATCAAATCCAGTAAACTGTAAATGTTTCTGTGAAAACTGGTTTGTATATGTATCTTTTTAGAAATTCCGAATATTTGATAAATTTTGCTCCATCATTGATAGATTAAGTAAAATAATACGTAAATACCGAAACAAAACAAATTATTGCTGCATACTAGTCTTATTAAACCTTTAAATGTTTATGAAATACTTTTTTGTTATCCCAGAACGATTCTTAAATGTAAAACAATTCGCGCAAATATGAACTAAATGTAATTTATACAAACATGTTTTTAAATGGCCGGTATTTAAAAAAAAAACACTATTATGACCGATTATAACAAACATAAATAATAAGTGAAAAACAAGATAAAAAAAATTAATAAATTAATACTAATTATTAAATACAAATCCCTTACACTTAGTTGACATTACTTATTACAGGTATCGGTGTAATTATTTTAATAAAAATTGGTTGTATCTATAAACGTTTTTTTTTATTATTTCTCAATCCTATTCCTGTTTTGGGCAATTTGAGTTAAAATACATTGTTAATAAACCATAAATAGATCAACTGATTTGATACATTGTCCATGCGATGTAAGAGAAATAAATTCATAAGCGTAATGAGCATGCTATCTATAGAGTTTTACTTGAAATGTAAATCGGCGCCCAGTTCATTTGTCAACACAAATTTAATTTAGTTAGTCCTAAAAGGTGTCATTGTAATTGCATGCAAATTTTGTCTAAATGTGCATTCGCAGATATATAGTGTGGAATCATGAAATAATATCAAACAATCAGAATATTATTACATATATTTTTTCTGAATCACATTCATATTTAAATCGATTACTTACGAAATAAAGCTTACCGAAACGATCTCATGTATAGTATAAAATAAGTGTTTTTTTACAGTACACAACCATACACGTTAGAAGCAAAACTAATTGACATAATAGTTTATTATGTCATTCATTGTAGTTCATTAAATCAAGACCTTTATATGTGCAATATTGTTCAGTCCCCATTATGTTTGTGTGGAGCTATCGAAACCGTATATCATTATTTTTAGAGTGCGACCGTTTCAGGCAACCACAAGTTCTCCTCAATGCAATTACCTCTTTGGCAACTACATCTCTTATTCTTATTATTGTAGGGGATAAAGTATTGACTTAGAGAAAAACATTCGTATGTTTGATGCAGTTCACACCTATATTAAGCATGGTAAACGCATTGATACTTAGTTTTCTATCACATCAAAACATCTAAACACCAAAATAAAAAGAATAAAAAATAATAAAAATCGACCGTTCAAACCTCTGTGATCCACACTATATCGGAACGTCTAATTAGCTTCCTTCGTCCGATTCCGGTCTCACTGTCATTGTTCGTTACTTCTAATTGTATTACAGTTGTTGTTTTTTTATTAAAACATTTTTCTTCTATATATCAACTTTCTTGTTTTGTTTCAAATGCCTTATGGTATGTTTATGCAAAAACTATGTACGGAACTATCCAATACTTAGAATGTCGTTCTTATCAATTTTCAGAACATGTAAATCAGTTATAACTGTGTATGCATACTTTTTATATAATATGTTTGATCTTGAGCAAAAATTATGTTTAAACTAATTGACATAATATCATTAGTTGGCACATGGAATGCATAGGCGATAGTTTTACTGAAGTCCGTAAAAACGCGACCAAATTGGTCAGATTAAAGCCTTAAAAACTGGTTATGTTTTTGTCAAAGCTGTTATATGTTAATTATTAATTCTGAATATTTTAGTATTTTTGTTTCATCATCGATGTGCTAACTTAAGTTAGATATTATAAATAGTATGTAAACACCAAAAACATATTTTCTTATTGTTGCATGTTAACTTTATTGAAGCTTTATATTGTGTAATTTGTATTTAAATTTCTTATATCCCGTTACGATAAAAAAATGCCAAACAACTCGTGCACAAATATAAACAAAGCGTAATTTATAAAAAGGCAGATTTGTAAATGATGCATTGACCTGCAAAGTAAAATAGATGTATTGTCATATGAACTATTGTAATCAAAATAAATTAATATACAAAGCAATACTTTTCTTAATTAAAACTAAGTATGAAATAAATATCGCTTACACTTTGTTGGAATGTCTTGCCGCAGTTGATTTGAAATTAAAGGTATTTACGTCATACGTAGCAGTTAACGCACAACAGTTATGTTGTGTTATTAATTCCACATCCGGTTTGAGCAATTGTAGTTTAAATACATAGTTAATGAAACATTAATATAGAAACTGAATTGATATCGTGTCCATGCGAAAGTGAAAGAAAGAAATACATGTTTTGCTCTCGCTGTCAACACAGTTATCCTTCAATTGTAAATCGACGTCCAGTCATCTTGTCAACACACATTTCATTCATTTAAGACATATTCAACAGACAAATTTTTGCACGTTATAAGGGCTTTTCACTTTTGATACAAATCTATTTCGTGTTGTTATGTCGTGTTTGCTTTGCTACGCATGTTCGCGCGTTAAAAATACTTTCAACTTAAAACTTACTTAACAGTCTGTGTTAAATCGCCATCGCATAACAGTAAGTACGCTTTTCGGCGTAGGTACAACTTATTCCACGTTATTAAAGCGGAATTTCGCTTATGTTTTACACGCTTTTTGACACCGATCGGATACTGAAATCCCCCATGTTATTACGTATTAAAGTTATATTAATAATTTTAAACATTGCTTTTAGGACTATTATCAATCATTATAATTAAAAGTGCAGAACAACAAAACGATGGTATCGATACGTTTTTATTAAAATTGCAACATAAAATAGTGTTCATTTGTGTCTGACGTGAACAGCGATCTAACGTTGATTTCGTTAAGTTACTCATATACCAATATACCCTATTAGTCTACATTTACAAGCGATAATTAATACTTAATATTGCTTATATGACTTTTTCAGTTTTAGAAATAAACATTGAAGCTTTCAATCGCGCTTGTCAAGACCACATTTCCGCGTTGGACATTGTATACATTAAATTCCTTTAACTTTTCTATCTGGATACTGACTGTCCGATTAACATAAACCTTTTTACACCGTTTCTTTATATCTTATTTCCTTTTTTTCGAACAAAATAAACGACATAAATGAGAACTAGGCATTCGGCTTGTCGAGAAAATGGCGGACATGTCGTTAGCAACCGTTGCGCACGATTTATCGATCCCTGATTGGTCGATCCATATTGAGATAAGAATCTGATTGACAGTTGGCGAGATGTCAATTCATATACAGATCGAAATACATGTTTTCTAAGCCTCGCTAAATAAACTGTATTAATTACTTACCTTGTATTCTATATATGAGCAATAGTGCTTTTGAATACATTTATTTAATAACCGCATATCAGAACAAACAAATCGTTGTCGTTAGCAGCCGGCGCGCACGATTTATCGATCCCTGATTGGTCGATCCATATTTAGATAAGAATCTGATTGACAGTTGGCGAGATGTCAATTCATAAACAGATCGAAATACATGTTTTCTAAGCCTCTAACTAATTATTTACATTGTATTCTATATATGAGCAATAATGCTTTCGAATACATTTATTTAATAACCGCATATCAGAACAAACAAATCGTTGTGTATGTGCGTTTTTCGCCGGAAAGCTTCCTCCACCCAAACCTCCATCAATTCATGCATCCCTCAATCCGTGTATCCATATCCATTAGCATATTTATTCATCTACGTATTTCTAAAAATTCAGCAAGTGTGTAATTGCTGTATTTCAATAGTTGTTGGGATACATTCAATTTGCTGACGTGTTTTTGTTTGTTTATTGCATAATATCTTTCTCATGAACTGTCGGGAAAAACGCTTAATTTACAATAGTACACCTAACATAAACTTTATTATTATTTATATGTAATGGTAATATATATGGATGCTATTCGTTGCCAAAAATCCAGGATGTCAACATGACAATTTATACTCAGATCGCACTCAATAGATTTATTTAAATATAAAATGTTGCTTGTAATCGGTCTTTTGATTATCTCAGTTTTACAAGTTCATTTTCCACGTTAAACTTTGAAGTTGACATCTTTCAAATTTGTTAAACTGCAATTCGCTTTTGTAACTTTCAAAACTAAATTCGCCAAATGCATCAAATGTACGTACACGGCACGCTTTCCACAGTACACCTTATTGTTGGTGAAATGAATCTGCATCAGCTATCACTCTCAGGTTGACAACTTCACACTAAACTTCCATATATGGCAATTTTAACGGAAATAGCCGAGGATAAAGAGGAGGAGCCAACATTCATGACATGAAAGTAAGGAAGATAACTCTGAATTATTGATGGTGCACGGCAATAACTATAGTGGTCGCACACTAATGTGACAAAAACCAGGTATTTTATTTATCAGATTAGCAGGGGTAGCGATTAAAATCGTTATACATATGCATGCTCGGCCACTTTTGTTGTTATCTCCCGTATCTTGAATAAAAATTTGAAATCGAAAGTACGGTGCTTTTTATTAGACTCAACATTGCATTGTCCCTGCCTGATTAGCTTGTGTAGAGGCTAATATGGGACGACACTTTACGCACATACATTATGCCCAGTTTTCTCAGAACGCGACTCAATAATTCATACTATTCACTCTTGTGATAATAAGATTGTTGTAATTGAGTGAATTGTTTACTTCGTACATACCCCAGCATGTCGTTTGTTACAAGGGTTTTCAGAATAAGCTGGCATTTACTGACATGAATCAGTTTAAATGGGCTCAGTGAAGAGTTAACTACATTTGAAACATTTAGACGAGCTTAAGTGGAACCTCCTGTTCTTGTTCTCAAACTCCCCCCCCCCCCCCAAAAAAAAAAATCTTTCGCACTGGTCAGACTGGGACTCAGGGTGTTTTATATCCGTTTGTACATTCCTCATAGTGTTTTGAAGGGTAAAACATATCCATTATGGCATTTATCACAGTTTATACAAGGAGATATCAATTCACACACATCAGTGTATTTATATTACAGACACTCACTTGCTGTTATTAATATTGCCTTGAGCTAAGCGAAAAGACTTTTCAAACACAAACGTGCGAACGAACTCACACTATTATTTAAGGGCTCAATACAGGAAACAACACACGTCATTCTAGGAGAACCGACACCGGTCTGAACATACTGGTATTGAGTTATATATGTACTAATTTACATATTTATTTATTCGTAATATATTTTACTTGTATTGTTATCCACTATCTACTCTACTTGTAATATTATTTATTATCTACACTACTTGTATCATTATTAATTGTCTAAACCACTCGCAATAATTTCTGTCTACTCAACTGAACATTTGGAGACATTTATCTAATTAACGTAATAGATTTTGAACCCCGAGGAAGGAAAGTAATTGGTACACTTCGCCAACGAAACACCAAAATAACCAAACATATTGGCAGGGGAAACGTTAACACTAGTTAATGAAAACTGAATAAAGAATGAACCAGAAAAACAAAAATGTATGGCAAAGTCCACATTAGTTAGCACTTCATCTAATAATAAAAATACATCTAGATACATATAGACCCAAACTATTGGGTCAACGTTTATCAACTTTTAAATATAATAACGTCTTAATGCCGGGCTAAGCATTTATTTTTCGTCAGCATGACGCTGAAACATGACTGGCAAGTATGTGCCCCGAATCGGGATCGAACCCGGGACCTCTGGATTTCAACGCAAGTGCCTTATCCACTGTGCTACGGAGATATTACATATGAAAGAAACAATATTATTTTAGGGTTAAATGTATCCGATGATAAATACCCTGAGGTTGATCCGCGACACTAAATGACTGAGTGAGTAACTTTGTGATTGAGTGACTGACTGTGAGTGAGTGAGGAAGGAATGAAGGAGTGAGTGACTGAGTGACTGACTAATTGAGTGAGTGAGTGAGTGATTGATTGACTGACTGACTGACTGACTGACTGACTGACTGACTGACTGACTGACTGACTGACTGACTGACTGACTGACTGACTGACTGACTGACTGACTGACTGACTGACTGACTGACTGAGTAAGTTACTTATACGTGCAGCATAAGCACGTGGTGATAGTCACGTGCAGTACTTTGATTTGTTTGTTGTATTCGACGTGCATTGATATGCATCTATTTAGTGTATTCTTTACAATTAAGTAACAGCATCATTATGAGCGTATTGTGTGCATAATTTATAAGCACGTGCTGATAGCCACGTGCAGTATAATTCTTTTAGGGGTCAAGATATCGCAAAACTAGCACCGGATTCTGTTTCAGGGAGACAAAATCGCATATGTTGGAATATGTTATTGTTTTATTTCACTGGAATTTAAGGTATACTGGATTTTGAGCTTCTGTTAAAAGTGTGCCGCATTCTTATCGAATTTTACCATTTAAACTCAATTATTCTTTAACGGGTCACGATATCGGATATTTAACACCGGATTCAGATTTAGCGATCCATGTAGATTTCACTATCTTATTGTTTGATATCGATGGAGCAAACGAGCGAGAGGCGAGCGCATTTCGTTTTTTAACGTAAATAGGACGTAATTAGGAAAAGGGTGCTTAATGCAAAACATATATTGATTATAACTTTTTTATTTTTTATCATTTAAAAAAAATCTCAAACTTTTAAACAACACTATAAGCTGTTTACGTTTATTAATATTGTTGTATTACAAGCATAAATAAAAAAGTTATAAATGGTTTTTCTCATTATGCGACTCATATCTAATGCAGATTTTACTACGTACACTTTCCACCAGAGTAGAAAATGTTTACAAGGACTTGGGTGTTTAAGTGCGTGGGAAAATTATTAAGATCACGACCTCTATAATTAAGCATGAAAACAGCTGTTCAATCTGCTAGTTAACCTAGTTATCAGACGGATGTAAACAGATGGGCATACATACATACATGAGTTGAGCTGATGAGTTTTCGCTCACTACCTAGACAATGGATTAAGCCTGAACAACAAGTTTTAGCCAGATTAAAAGGCTTAGGTATACTGAACTTTAGAAGAACCCGGTCAGGGGCAAAAAGATACACTCTTCACAAGAGAAATAGAGGACAAATTGGTGTAAATATTTCAAATTTGATATACCCCAAACGATGCAATAGTCTTAACAATTTTACAGAGAATGTTACCTGTCTGACTTTAAATTGCCGTTAATTAGTCAGGAAAGATGTACTCGTTAATCAATTGCTCCGTGAAGACAAAACTGATTTTGCTCTTTTAACTGAGACCTGGTATTTAGACGAAAAACAACATCATTTCGAAACATCAGATTTGAATCAAAATGGTTATAAAATTAGTGTTGCAAATTGTAGAAATAAGATAGGGGGTGGTGTTGCTCTGACATGCAAAAGTAGTGTAAACATGCGTACAATTGTATCAGGCACAGCCCAATGATTTGAGTACGGAGTTTGGCAGCTGATTCTTAAAAACATTACCATAAATTGTGTCGGTGTTTTCAGACCTCCATCTTTGGCTACACCTGTACAGTTTGTGAGCAATTTTTTCAATTTCTAGAAGACATTGTCGCAAAATATTCAAACCTTTTGGTCATGGGCGATTTCAATTTGCACATACATGAAGATAGGAATGCAATTTCAGAATTCAATAACTGTTTATTTGCCCTGGGATTGAAACAACATGTAACTTTAGTCACACATATACATGGCCATAGTCTTGAACTAGTGATAACTGAACTTGCAAACGGTGTAGAATTGCTTTCTTGTGAACCTGGACCTTTCATCTCTGATAACTGTGTTATCAAAGTAGTCACGAAAGTGAAAAAAGAAAATATAACCAGCAAAACTGTAGTTTTTTTAAACTTCAAAGACATGGATAATTCCGAATTTGGCAGAGATCTGGCCAAATTGTCAATCGAATCTGATTCTGTTGAAACTTATGTCCATCAGTTTGAGGATGAAATCGGGGGACTTCTGGATAAACATGCTCCTATAAAAGAAAAAAATGCAAATTAATAGATCCCCAAAACCGTGGTTCAGTGAGACTATTCTTCACTTAATGCGACTTTTACGTATATCAGAAAAAAATTGGCGAAAATATCGTAAACCCCAAGACTATGAAAACTATTAAGTATCGCTTAATAAATATCACTGTGAATTAAAGCATGAAAAGCAATTGCCACTCAGCCGGAAAGGACTTGAATCTAAAGGTAATTCCAAAAAGCTGTACACATTTGTGTCGGTGCTTACGGGAAGCAAGTCTGAGAATCCGTTGCCAACATATGAAAATACTTTATCTGACACATTTGCTGATCATTTTATACAGAAAATAGAGACAATCCGTGAGAATCTTAAAGACTTTGACAACTACACGCCGATTGCGAAACAGGTAACACAGTTTGGAAATTTTGAAAAACTCACAGAAGATGAGATCAGAAAGCTAATAAATCAATTACAAACAAAGTCCTGCGAAATTGATGTCTTACCGACAAAAGTGTTAAAGTTGTTTTTAAATGAGCTTCTTCCAACCATTTCTAAATTAGTAAACCTTTCCTTGGTGCAAGGTGTATTTCCTGCGAAGTGGAAACAGGCGGTAGTTAGACCGCTGTTAAAAAAAGCCGGCCTTGAATTGACCTTTTCAAATTACAGACCAGTGAGTAATTTGCCATTTCTGTCAACATTAATTGAAAAATCCGCACTCTATAGATTAAACAATTATGTTAGTGAAAATGATCTTCTCCCAAAGAACCAGTCTGCTTACAGACAATATCACTCTTGTGAGTCGGCATTGCTAAGACTTGTTAATGATCTCCTAGCTGCAATGGAAAACCAAGAGGTAACAGCACTCATTGCACTAGACCTTAGTTCTGCTTTCGACACCGTAGATCATGAAATACTCTTAGATGTCTTGAAAAGTCAATATGGCGTTTGTGGTGTGGCGCTTGACTGGATGGACTCACGTACTTGCGGCCGCGAAGTTGTTGTGTAAGTGTGAACGGATGCATGTCAAAACCACGTGAGTTGAAATGCAGTGTGCCACAAGGAAGCTGTTTGGGTCCTTGGCTCTACCTCACCTATGCAGGATTTTTTTTGGACATAGTACCCCCTTCCGTCTCTGTCTATGGCTTCGCAGACGACCATACTACCAGCAAACGTTTCATGCCGATTCTATCGGAAGAAACTGAAGCCATCAACGAACTCCGAGATTGTGCACAACAAATAAACACTTGGATGAACAGTAACAAGCTAAAAATGAACGCTTCAAAAACTGAATACATAGTGTTTGGAAGTCGCCCTCAATTTATTAAGTGTAACACTCGGGACATTGATGTATATGGTGACAAGATCAAGCGACAAAGAAGAATAAGATATTTGGGCGCATTTTTGGATGAAACCCTGAACTTTAAGGAACACGTTAAGAGAAAGTGTGGATCTGCAATGTTGAATTATTTCAAAATAAAAAGCATTCGTAAATACTTAACACAAGACGCCAAAGAAACACTAGTTCTTTCTTTAGTCATTTCCCATTTGGACTATTGCAACGTTATTTTGTACGGCATCTCACAATGTGAATTGGCAAAATTACAGCGTATTCAGAATATGTGAGCAAAATTGGTTTTGAGCCGTAGAAAAATTGACAGTTCAAAATAATCACCTTATCACCTGCTCTGGCTGCCATTCAAGGCTAGAGTCGAATTCAAAATTCTTACATACATGTGTAATTGTTCAATTGATAATGCCCCTGCCTATTTGACCGAACTTCTATCCACTCCGATTTCTAAACGTAATATTAGATCATCAGCATCATCAATATGCTGTTTTAATGTACCTTTCAACAAGAAAAGATCATTTAGTGATAGAAGCTTCAGTACTGTAGGCCCAAAACTATGGAACAACCTACCTTTGAATTAAAACAAAGTACTTCAATAGACACTTTCAAAAAACGACGTAAGACATACTTTTTTCGGTGACTTTTTTTGCATATTTTTAAGGTAATACGTGATGTACCTTTGTATGTTTTTAATTTGTGTTTATGTCTTTTATTTTCATTTTACAACGCCATTGAATATGTTTTATACGTAGAAATAGGCGTTCAATCAAATTCTCAAGTTTCAAGTTTATACATACATGCACGCACGCACGCACGCACACACGCACGCACGCACGCACGCGCACACACACACACACACACACACATACCGGTTTATATCACATAGAGGGGTCATTTGTTTCGTACCAACGCACCGAGATCTACCCCTATTTGATGAAATATTTGAATGATAAATATAGACAGGCAACAGTTTTGGAAACTTTAACCATGCATCACTTGTATTTTTCAATATTTTGCATTTTAAGATATGCGTATACTACATACAATGTGAGGTCCATACCTCGCGATGTCCCACACATAGCACGCATGTATAAGGTTATCATTTAGAGGTACCATCAAACAATGTTTTTATAATATATTCTTCATCACACAGATACAGATGTATACCTTAATCAAATTATGCCTTAAGTCAATAAACAAGTTTGGCGTATCGCAACACAGACTTTTGGAGGTGTGTCGATCGGTTCAATTATTTGTTATTTTGCCTTTGTGTATTGCCTCAAAATTAAATCCAGGAAGGCCCCCAAAAATTGGGTCGCAGCAATTTTTCGTGGTTCGGTTGCGTTACGCCAAACCATCTTTTTGTTTATTTAGGCCTTTTTCAATTTCATTTGACAGTATTTATTTTGTATGAGTATTCTAATGTGTGTACGGACTAACTCATGAATATTAGTTTAAAGATATTAATATCTCTAAATATTATCCATAAGAAACGTCGATTTAAAACAGTTTATTCCTCCAACAAATACTCCCAAACATTTTTATGACAAAAAGTAGTTTCAAAATGTATTTACACTTAGAACAATGTCAAGTTCAGACACTCACATCTGGAAAAAAAATCAAATTATAGATGTATATTATGAAAATCAAACACTGGCTTTCTTCAGACACAAATTATATAGAAGAGAAAATACCACAACATGAAAACATTTAAGCAAAATATATTCATACATGAAACAATGCCTTAACCCTCCCACCTACAACAAATGTCAAGTTCAGACAATATCATCAGGAAAAAATCAAATTACAGATGTGTATTATAAAAATCAAAGACTTAATTTCTTCTGGCACAAAGTACATGTATATAGAAGAGTGAATACCACATCATGAAAACATTTAAGCAAAATATCTTCATACATGACACAATGCTTTAACCATCACATCTAGAACTAATGTCAAGTTCAGACAATATCATCTGGAAACAAGAGATGTGTTTGTCAGAAAGATAATGCGCCCTTTTGCACCGCTTTGAAGTCATATATTTGACCTTTGACCTTGAAGAATGACCTTGACCTTTTACCACACTAAATGTGCAGCTCCATGAGATACACATGCATGCCAAATATCAAGTTGCTATCTGAAGGGACATAGAAGTTATGAGCATTCTCGAAACCTAAATGCGAAACCTAAACGCAAAGTGTGACGGAAAGACAGACCCATCACTATATGCCCTCCTTCGGGGGCATAAAAATCAAATATATATACATGTCACAATGCCTTAACCATCAATAAAACATAATAACAATTGTGCAAGTATGATCTATTAATAAAGAAAATGGTCCAATGTTTCCAAGGAATTTAGTTACTCATAAACTATTTCGAAGTGAGTAAAACATTTTTATTGAGAGTGGAGAAAAAAGAGACCTTGTTGTACAGTGTTACTTGCTAACAAAAACATGGTAAATTCGGTTCGCAACTCACAACTAAAGTACATTCTACAAGAACCCATGGACAAATATCTATTATTAAATAAATTTAACAAACTGGACATCTTTCTTGTAAGCAAAATGAGGAGAAAGAAGCATTTCAGTTCTGAAATACATAAAACTGAAATGTGTATGTTTAACCTTTACAATTGAACAAAAGTTCACAACCATAGGAACCAAAGGAACTTCGGTGCCAAGACTGTGAAAAAGTGATACATACGTATGAAATCCATCACAATAATAAAATGTTGTGTCATGACCTGACACATCTTAAAATGTAATAATAGTATCAAAATCAATTCAGAATAGGTACAATTCACACAAGCTGACTTAAAAAACTTAAATGTCAAAGCACATGTGTTGACCCTTAGAAAACCAGGCTTAAAGTCGCTCACCTGAGATACAAAGGAACTGAACTGTTCTCTGTGGAGCCCAAAATATCTTAGAAGAAATGTTCTGACCAAGTTTCATGAAAAGTGAACTATACACAAATGGACCCCCTGGTGGCCATGCTTTCAACAGACCAGAACAATTTCGAACTCATCAAAGATTTCATAAAAACAAATGTTCTTACAAAGTTTGATGAAAGATTAGACAATATAATGTGACTCGAAATTATTAACAAGTTTGTACTATAGCCATAAAAGGAAAAATGCCTCTGGCAGTCATGTTTTTCAACCAACCGGAACCATGTTTAATCATTTCCAAGATATCATTGGGACAAATCGTCAAATAAAATTTCATGAAGATCAGACAATTAATGTGACCTCTAGAATGTTAACACGGCAAATAATTGATGCCGCAAGATGGACGACGGACAAAAGGGGATCACAAAAGCTCACCATGAGAACATTGCGCGCAGGTGGGCTAAAAAGCTATAAAATCAATTTTGTTTTTCGCTTTTCAGCAGTAATCCAGCTTTGAATCGTGTTCTTCATTTTTTTTCCATGACAATCCGTAGGAATTTCATATTTTTGCATTACTCGTTCACAGTCTTCATGCTTAAGTTCCATTCTTAATGCGATATTCGTTTTAAACAGCGTCTTCAGAAGATGACTCTGGTCTTCACTGAGTTTCTGAAACCTCTCTGAAAAAGTAATCAAACCGTATACAATTGCCTATTCTGTTCCATGATGACCACCAACAAGCAGAAATATAATAAGTTATAAAAAAGTTCATCTCAACACTGTTCCAGAAAATGAACCATGATTTAAGGTAATCTTTTGATTTGAAATGCTGCTAGTACTTAATCAAATGAAATGTTGCACAATAAACTATTCAGAACGTGAATATCTATTGAAACAAAAGATCCGAAGTGATATCACTTGAACATTTTCTCAATTATCTTGAAGTCATCTAAAAATAAGTCTGCGCAATATAACCTGATATCTTGAGTAATGGTTACTTAGTAATAACTGTCCACACATTCAGATGTATCCATTTATTAAGTTTCATGTTGATATGTATTACAGATTTTGAGTTATGAGCAAGATTGAAGTAACGAGTTATAGATGACCACAATTGAAATAAGGATTTACTCATTTTTGTGTTATCCTTGGTGTTGGTGTGTATGTCATGGTATATTTATCTTCATGTATGCATTCCTTGCAGAAATAAATCTATGAGCTAGGAATGAAGCTTCTTGGCAATGTTAAATTGTGTCAAAGTAGAGTTAGTTAATTTCAATTACTGTGTTAATTGTACATTCATTATGAATTTTTAAACAAAAACATTATACTGTGACTTTCAGGAATACCGTTTTGTTGTTAAAACAAAGCCTACTTACTGGGTTGACCCGGCATGGTTACAGTTGTGGACGGCCCAGGTTTTGCATGTGGATGTCTGATTGGCACATCATGGTCTGTGTCAGAAGATCCAGGATCTGAGATAGGTTCATTAAAAAAATTATGTACACTATCTTATAACAAGGATATCAATAGTGCTAATTAATTCTTCCCAAATTGGTCGTTTTGTTGAAACAATGACCAAGTTATATCATAGGATATTGTGATTTCCAACCCTTAACTTCACCTTTGGGCCTAACTAAAGGTCCTGAGACATATTTTCAATGTAATAATAGTATCAAAATCAATTCAGTATATGTACAGCCCAAACAAGTTTCATCTTAGTTATGTCTAATATTAGTGAAATAATTTTAAATGCCAACTGTGACCTTTAAAGGGGCCATCAACCGAATTTCACGAAAAAAGAAAAGTTCTAAAATAAAGTATTTTTTACAATTATTAGTTTATATTGATTAAATTATCACGACTAGTATATTGCATTACTTGAAAAATGTTTTTAAGTTTTCATATTTTAAGTCGCCATGTGCGGTAACTTTGAAATCGAAAGTATCCGTCTTGAAAATAGTTGACATAACAATATACACACTATTTTAGAACTTCTTTTTTCGACGGACACAGTACCATGACATAAGCCCCGCTGGCCTCTGGCCAGTGGAGCTAAAAATATCATAAATAAGTTACAACTGAATTAACAACCTCCTCAGAGGCCAAGACTGGTTTTAAAGCTTAAGTTGGGTTCATACCCACAGCATTTACTTATTGTGGTCCAAAAATGCAGTAATACAATACAAAGGTGTAATATAGCATTTACTGTAAAGACATTGTGAGGTACAAGGCACACAAATACACACTAGAAGCACATTACATACGGATAGAGGTATTCACCGAAATCTTTAAGTGAAAGGATTGATATCTGGAAATTTTGAAACGCTGTGAGGTACCAGCAACACACACACGCAGTAGAATGCTATTTACTCAACTGAATGCATGCAGACAGAGGTATCCATAGTCTTTTGTAAAAAAAAACACCCACAAATATTCGCCATGCGGTGCTCTTGTTATTGTATGTTTTATTTTTGAATGTGTTGTGTCCGCGAGACAAATTTTGTACCGTGTTCCATATCACCTACTTGTGAACTTGGTTTTAGGGATTGTACACTTTAGACTAACACTGGACAGACATATTATAACAGAATCAAATGAAACTCACATAGCATGTGAACAAAATATTTATCTTGAATTGTGTGAAGTTTGATGGTAACCAGTCACCTAAAAGAGGAAATATGTGGTTGATTCATGTGTAACGTTTCTTTTGTCCGTGTACCGAATTGAAGTATGCTTAGGATATAGGCTGCTTCTGTTACATGTATTTTGCAAACAACTTTATTTGTGAACTGATGTTGATGAATGAGGCATTTTAAAATGTAATAGAATATTATTGAAGAAAACTAGTTTGATAATGTGGTCTAGAAATGTTCCTATAGCCGAATGAGATTCCTAGAGATTTTAAAACTTTGTGTAATTTTTTAGAGTTCAGGTTGTTTGTAATCCTTGTTAGTATAGGTCTTTGGTATTTATGCCCCCCTTCGAAGAAGAGGGGGTATATTGTTTTGCACATGTCGGTCCGTCCACCAGATGGTTTCCGGATGATAACTCAAGAATGCTTACGCCTAGGATCATGAAACTTCATAGGTACATTGATCATGACTGGCAGATGACCCCTATTGATTTTCATGTCACTAGGTCAAAGGTCAAGGTCACAGTGACCCGAAATAGTAAAATGGTTTCCGGATGCTAACTCAAGAATGCTTATGCCTAGGATCATGAAACTTCATAGGTACATTGATCATGACTGGCAGATGACCCCTATTGATTTTCAGGTCACTAGGTCAAAGGTCAAGATCAGTGACAAAAAACGTATTCACTCAATGGCTGCCACTACAACTGACAGCCCATATGGGGGGCATGCATGTTATACAAACAGCCCTTTTTTTTGTCTGTTTTTGTAAAGAACAGTAATGAGGAGGAACCACAAAAAACGGTGTTCTTAAAATGTTTTAATGTTATACATTATTTTGTTAGATTTTCTTTTCGTTGTAGATTTACGAATAAATGTATGAGTTAACGTAATTTTCTTCTGGTTTATTGAAGTCCAAAGTTGATTATGGTGCAATTTTTTGGTAGGTTTTTTCTCCTCCGGGATGTGCAGAACCTGTGGGTTGCATCACATAACCTAAAACGTTGGTACATTTGAACTAGTAAGGTGCACCTCATTAGCTTTTGTGTACAAAAGTATATCAATATTTAAGGAGTACACTTTGCATCCAAATATTATGAGTTGCAAAAAACCCCAAAGTTTATGTTTCTATTGGTCGATTGGTATGTAAAATGATGAGTTCCATCTCAGTGGTTCGGTTCTGGAATCCCCTACTAATTGTGTGTTTGCATCTAGCATCATAGTGCTTGCAAAGACGTCTATTCTTCTAGTTGTTCTAGATGTAACATAAAAATTATACATGGTCGTCGTAACATGCTAGCCTATTCTTCTAATTTGTCTTAAATCCCGTTTTCATGACTGCGTTATAAAATAATATATTTCGCAAAATAACGGTTTTTACACATTCAAAGCACAAGCTGAGTATATCATTAACTTAAAATTACATAGAAAATCACTCTGTCTGTAGTCCAATATTGCATATTGCAGTTGAGAAAAGTGCGAGTCTTTTTGACGATTTATTATAAACGCGACTTATTTCACATTTAAATGTACTGCATAACGACATTTGAATTGTCAATTTATCACATTTTCCTTATTTCGTTCAATGTGCATCGTTTATAATCCGTGCATATACATTTGACATTTTAGAATGTGCAACAAGCCATACAAATATCGCACAATTCATAAATAATCTGCACTATTTGCTTTCCGATTTAATTCACGTTAGGCATAGAGATGTGTTAAGTATAAGATGTTAAAAATAGCACCACACTGGAATTCGGAATGTCCCATATTGTACACGGGTATAATGCATTCATTTATCTGTTGTGTAATGGGATGTTTTCTATTCTTCGTTTATTATAATATTAAATTATTTTCTTGTACAATAAGAGAATTTACCATAGACAAATTAAACATTGTTCAAGTTTAAATACGTATATCTTTGTATGCAGAAATCTGCAAATGCAACTGAGTTCACCAACGGCTATTATTTGAGCCGCGTTCTGAGGACTCTTGGCTTAATGCATGTGCGTAAAGCGTCGTCCCTGATTAGTCTGTGCAGTCCACACAGGCTATCCAGGGACGACACTTTCCGCTTTACTGGTATTTTTAGTTTCAAGGAAGTCCCTCCTTACCGAAAATCAAGTTAAGGCGGAAAGTGTCGTCCCTGATAAGCCTGTGCGGACTGCACAGGCAAATCTTGGATGACACTTTACGCATATGCATTAAGCCCAATTATCTCAGAACAAGGCTCATTTGATAAACTGCTCCGGTTCATTGTAACAGCAGTAATGTACATAGAGTACATGACGTAGTGTGTGACGAAGAAGAAAGTTTATTGAGTTATTAAACTCATTTGAATATAGTGATTGGATGGCATAAGGGTCTTTATTTAGCTATGCTAAAATAATTATTAAAGACCCTAGATGCAAAATCGTCAATTATTGAATTAAATGGATTATTTATGGATTTTAAAAGATTATTAAAGGTAAGATACTAGTTCGAACGTGTTTTGTTTTTTGTTTGTACTTTTGTCGTTTCCTGTTCATGGAGAAATGATTTTAACATGGGCGCCATTGTTGCATCGGATCACACACGGCATACTCTGGTCCCATAACAGAATATAAAAAAACACGGTCTGTGCGTCCTTAAATTCGTCGTCCGAAGTCGGAAATCGTATTGCCCTGTAAATTAAGTCAAATAAAGTGTCAGTCGCTGCAATTTGTTGTTTACTCGTCGAAATTGTGAAGGTCGTCGATGGTTAGCTTTTATAATGTCGCGCGCTGCGGCCATTTTGTGTAGGTTACCTCTCGGTTACTTGTACTTACCCACCTAGGGAAGCAGGGTATATTTTAACTGGGTTTTAACCGATCGGTATATTAACCAAATTTTATACAAACGCTTACCGACCAGTAACCAACAAGTTACCGACTTTTAACCGCCGGTATTTGTTTAACCGCCGGTTTAACTGTTTATACAATCGGGTGCGAAAGCAACGTCACGATTGGGTCAGCGAATTCTACATATAGTTGACTACGGTTCAACAAACAGACCGAATTGGTAACTTTGAACTACATTCTATATACAATTGTAAACGGTGAATTCACGATTTTAAAAACTTTTAGACACAGATGTCTTATCATTCCTATCTGTTCGTCTTCATGTACACTGCGCATGGTTTCATTGCGTGTTCGTTATAAAAGCTTCTAAAAGGTCACATATCGGTCCGTGCATTCGTATCAACGTCCCGAAATTACGACAGTTCGATTGTATTAGGACTGCTGCTGTGGTCAGTAATTAGCTCACCTGTGCACGAAGTACTTACGGTGTTCTTTTCTTATCAGTTAATGTCCAGTGTCGTGAGTCATACGTTAACCATCGTAAACGTGGACGGGGCGCAACGATGAATGACCCATTTTACGTTAACGAGATGTGGTTGTCAAGCTGATGATGGTGTGGTTACCAAGCTGATGATGGCGTGGTTGTAAAGCTAATTATGGGGTGGTTGTCAAGATGATCGCGTCTTTTACAACTAGTGTACCCCTCTTTGAGAAAACAATAGTTTTCTACGTATAAACTTTCATACAACATAATATTCAGTTAATTTGGTAACAAATAAAAAAACAACAACATATAAACAGGTCCTGTAGTAATGGTCTCGCGGGCCTCGTCGCCCTGCCTGGGATACCGACCTCGCGAAGCCTGAACACTGGGCTGATTCTCGCGGAGCGCGGGTGAACGGTGGCTGTAGCCGGGACTCGCTTATGGTACGGGTGTTCTCGCGGGCCTAGTCGGGCTACCGAGCTCGCAATGCCTGAGTGTCGGGCTGTCTCGCTCAGGACCCATGTGACCGTTTGTCTCGGCCTGGGACCGCGGACGCCTTTCCGAACACAGCGGACAGACCCAGCGTACGCGGCCGCGGGGATTCGTCTCAGCGATGGCTACCGAAGGCCTGTGCTCGGCCGATAATCTGTCGATGGCTGCAATTTCCGTGTATCGGCAAGGGCAACAGTCCCGATGAGCACGTTGAACCCCGTTTGGGACGGTACCGATGGAGTCACTCGCGATATGCCCAGTCTCCCGGAAAGAAGCTGATCGTCGCGGGCCGTTGTTTGAGCGTAAGGACATCGGGCGGTTGTACAGCGCGAGCCTGGCCAGGGCCCTCCCAGCGGGGGCGACAAGCCTTAGGTACCACTTATTAAAGGCAAGAAGCTCGGCCGCCGAAGAGGCTCGCAGTAGTCCCGGTTGCATATACACCCGGCAATCGGGAAGAAATCACAGACTGCCCTCGGCGGTGCGAACGCGACTATAACTACCGGTAGTCGGTCCCGAGACGCTCAGTCGGACACGGCTTCCGTGCCATCGAGACGGAGAGCCTTGACGTGTCATGTCAGCTCGGTGCGGTCTTTCAACCGAGGCCGGCGACTAGTCGAATGTACACGTCGAGACTCTCCGTATCGAAGGAACGGAAGCCGTGTCCGACTGAGTGTTTCGGGAAAGACTCTAGTTGTAGTCCCGTTTTTTCACCGCCGAAGCCAGGCCTGTGGTTTCTTCCTAAAATCTTTTTATATACCAAGATAAGTGTTATCAAGATATCCCGTTAATTCACCCGGCCTTCGAGATTTCCCTGACGTAATCGGTCACGTGATATCGACAATTTTATATCAATGTCGGCAGTCTAAGAATCGATCGGATTATTAATTGATTTAATTGATTGTTTAGCAAACACATTGTTTGATTAATAAATGATTTATTTAAAATGATTAACTTAATTAATAGATCTTTGTTTCTTCCCGCTTGCCGGGTGTATATGCGGCCGAGACCACTGCGGGCGGCTTCGGCGGCCGAGCTTCTTGCCTTTGCCAAGTGGTTCCTTGGGCTGGTCGCCTCCGCTGGGAGGGCCCTTGCCTGACTCGCGCTGTTCAAGCATCCGATGTTCCTGCTCTCGAACAACGGCCCGCGACGATCAGCTACTGCCCGGGAAACTAGGCGAGCGGAAAAAATCGGTAGCCCGATTAGGCCCGCGAGACCACCCTTGCCATAAGAGAGTCCTGACTACAGTCGCAGTTCACTCGTGCTCCGCAAAAATCAGCACAGCGTAAAGAGCTCGCGAGCTCGGGTGAACGGCCCGCGCGACGAGGCCCGCGAGGCCGCTCCTACAGGATCTATTTATATAACTTGGTTTCCTAATTGGTTGGAAATTATGTTATATGATATTTTAAAAGTAGAAGACTTTTGTTATCAACGATGGTTACAATAGTTGTAATAGACACGCGTACGTGTAACTTTCATGTTTCACTATACCACAGATATTATATAGACATACAATGATACATATGTGTTTATATACATAGAAATTAGCCTGGTAAACAGATTAAAGAAGTCAAAAAGTTACACGCACAGGTCTGTGGCAATCGGGGTTATGGTTCTTTATAAATATGACGTCGATATACAATGCACATCGGTAGATTACGTCTTCTGTTATTATTTGGACTAATGATGTGCAACACTGCAAACGCATAAGCTCCGGTATGTGCTGAATAAAATACATGCATATTTTCTGGATTACCAACTGCAACTTTCCAATATAAAAAAACATTCACGGCAGTCCAATTCTTGTGTACTCATTAAGCCGACTAGTCTTAAAGCGAGATTATACGATTTTTTTATATGTGTTGAATTGTAATATATTGATAGAAATATGTTAACAATAACACAAAATAGGCAATAAAATTTATACATTGAAGACGAATTTCATAAAATGCAGCAAAGACAAATTAGCGCCCCGAGCCGATTGTGACGAAGATATTTCGTACATAGTTTTCTACAATTACCGAAGCATTCGTCTTTTTAGTTAATGTTCGTATGTCGTATGAATAGATATCGTTGCAGGAATTTAAAATGAACCGTTTAACTAAATTTAGATTCACATCGTACATGCATAATTTACATGCTGGCGAATTCGACTGTATAGACATTTTCGAATTCAGAATTAAATATCTGGCTTACCGGTATTTCGCATTTTTCGACACAAGTTCTTCTTAACTTTATTTTTTTATATTGAAATATATGTATAATAAAAGTTATTTTTTTACAAATTTTACACAAATTAATAAATATTTGACAAAATCGTATTATCTCGTTTTAATAAAGATTATAAAACAAAGGAAACTAATTCAGTTTGTTTAGTATTGTAATCACGATGGTTCGGACGTTTCCTCTTTTTTTCCGATAAGTAATTTTACGGAAAATAAACGTGCACCTGCTGTCATAATTTGGTAACTTGCATTCTGCTTACTGCCTGTTGCTAACTGCTGTTGTTAATGACACTTAATTAGTGGCAAAACCGATTATAACTGGTTTCATCATGACTGGTGCATTTTGATCACGTTTGTTAGAAAATAAAAGCACACATTTAAGACAGTGAAATTCTGTGTTATTAAATCAGTAATCAGGAATACTATACACACAAACATTGGATAGTCACCAAGCATGTTGCAACAATCTTCAAGTATGAACTATTAGGCAACAAGCATGTTGGAATTGTTATGACGCATAAAAGAAAACAACATCAGTCATTATATAAATATTCACCATGAATGATGCAATTGTTACCTAAATATCAGTCCATATGTTTGTGTACGACACTAGTGATCGTTATTATATTTATTGCTTAATATAATCTTTAAAAAATAATCATAGTATGCACTTGTTAGCAAAGTAAGGAGAGAAACAAAGGTATATTGCTAGTCTCATTGCTGGCTGTTACGCTAAGAGCGTGACACAGAAAAAACTTCCTCCGTATTTTCCCTCAATCCTCGACTGTAGGTCATGAAAGAACTCCACCCACACCTGGTCTCCTGCATGCACATTCAGGGAGGAGTTTGCATTATGTTTTCCGTTCAATTACATACACATGTCCTAAGGAACGCTAGTTGTATGCTACAGCGAACGATAGGATTGATACATTTGTGAATCCTTATATAAGAAACCAGAATATTACATAAACGTTTTTTTTAACATACCGTACTCCAGTAGGTTGAAATTCGTACAGTAATGCATTAGGTATTGAATAAATAGAAAAAGCGTTGGAATGTATGTTTGCTTGGTGGAAAAAAAAAGAACTACATGACGACCTGAAATATTTGGCGCTTTTACACATTAAGTTAGTTTTGTCGCAAAATTTAGAATTCGACGGTAGCAATCAAAGTTAAACTTTACACAAATTATCTAAACTAAATTTTAATTTAGTCAAGAACCTGTGGTCTTATTTACGAATGCTGCCACCAGTCCAATTGGACAAATTTCCATGTAACTTGTACACTAGCCGAGCTAGTAGAAATTACATAAGTCATTTGTTTCTACCACTACAGTTTATTTACATTATATACACACATTCTATTTCAGCATTTCCATCAGAAGCCAGACATTAGGCATTTAAAATATATACACCACGTCAGCAATTTGTTAAGTTTAGATACATTCCAAAAGCTCCAAAAACAACAAAAATCATCCTTTCCAAAAAAAAACTCTTCAATATAATTTCAGGTTTATATACTTAACCCCCTACCCGAACTCTCAGGTAAACCTGAACCCTCAGTTAACCTGAATCCTCGGTTAACCTGAATCCTTGGTTAGTGCTATTCTTTAGCAAGGCAACCAAAATTCTAAAGATGGTTGCCAGTGCAGCAACCAATTGCGAAAAAAGAGACATATTGTTGTTATTTTGTCTAAGTTACATGTATCTCTATAACATAAATATGAGGATAACAGTACATACACATCTCGTCCTGTGCTTTAAGATACACTCTTTATAAATTTGAATTGGTTGTGTTCATTTCAAACTTGCAATATAAAAAGCTATAACATAATTTTGAAAACTGACTTGCGTCTAAGATTATGCAATAGCGAACAACTTCAGTGCCTTCAGCGCTTTGATTATCTCAAAGTGAAAACAAACTGCTAAATGTGAGCGGTTTTATTGAACAATGTCAGACATTGCTTGGAAGAGCAGCCCTAATATTTCTCCTCTACTGTTGAATAATAATTGTTTGTTTTACATATTTTTACTTCCGATGACTATTAATCAAACTGTTACGTTAATATTGTCATGTATTTTTATTCAATGCAACATGCACATTGTCTGGTATTATGCGATAAAATATATTATTGAATACACCCATTCATTGCTTATTCATCAAAAAATCAATCTTTGAACAGTTGTGAGCGTTATCTTACAACTTATTTAGAGAGGCAGTTTTGCAAGTAAGTCTGCTTAAGCTACGCTAGGAACGATAACTGCAAGTCAGTCTGCTGTTAATTACGTTAGGAACTATAACCACTGCCTGTTAATACTTCACTGGTACACTGTGCACAGCAGACAGTCTGTATGTAAACAATAGGTTTAAGAGCTTGTGCGACGATATTGGCCAGTCTAGTGTTTATAACAGCTTGTGCGACGACATTGGCCAGTTTATCATTGAAATCTGTACATATTGGCTGCTTTCAGGGAAAACGGGGCTTAATGCTGCATTAAAAGTTGGTCATGTGGGCAAAATTGTTGCTCAATAATTTAAAGAAAATAGATAAAGTATAAGATACACATAACACAACATGTACATGATTATAAGCTTGTTATTTTTTAGCAAGGCAACCAAAATTCTAAAGATGGTTGCCATTGCAGCAACCAATTAGGAAAAAATAGACATATTGTTGCTATTTTTTGTCTATGTTATCTCTATTACATAAATATGAGGATATTATCTATATAACATAAATATGAAGATAAACAGTGCACACACATCTCAACCTGTGCTTTAAGACACACTCTTTATAAATTTGAATCGGTTGTGTTCATTTCAAACTTGCGATATAAAAAGCTATAACATAATTTTGAAAACTGAGTTGCGTCTAAGATTATGCAAAAGCGAATAGCTTCAGTGTCTTCAGTGCCTTCATTGCTTTGATTGAATATCCTTCATGACACTTGCTCCAGACATATTTTTCTAATGATATTTTGACTGAGTACATAAATCAAACTGCTTTGCTGTACAGAAAACAAAACAACATAGCATAGTTTTTATGTAGCAGTAGTGAAAATTGTGAGCACTTAGTTTTTAAAGAAATTTAATATGTATAATATAAGCATCATAGAGCCATTAGGCTCTTTTGTGTTTTGGTACAGCTTGCTGTTTTAAGGACACTGCAACATAGAGCTACAAGTACTTAAACGACAACACTGATCGTTCTTATTTTGTATTGTTTAATAGAATCTTTCCAATATATGTTACCAAAGTAAGGAGAGAAATGAATGCATAATGGTAGTCTCGTTGCTTGGCTGTTACGCTAAGAGCGTGCCACAGAAAGAACTTCCTCCGTAACTTCCCTCAATCCTCGTCTGTTGGTCATGAAACATCTCCACCCAAACATGCCATCCTGCATTCACATACGCAATTGACACGGCGGTACCCTGGGTGTCACCATAATTGCTGAAAGATTCGGTGATGGCTGAATTCACAGGGTTCCCATTGATCATCAGTTGTGTAAATATCTGTTGATACCGATTCATGTGAATTGAAAACGCGAACAGGTATGTGCCGCTAACGGGTGCAATGAACAGGCCACTGCTGGAGTATCCTCCTCCGGTATTTAACATCACGTTGTTGAACTCGATGCGCTGGTTGACGTGAAGTACCTCCACTGTATGATCCAGGTTTGCCATGAAGGCCACGCTGGCTGTCCCCGCACCTGAAATTCACTTTGAATGCTTGTCAAAAACAATACAATAAAGCGCAATATGCGAATTGATTTATTGAAATTACATTTTTTTGTCTTGTTTGACACCGTATCTGTAATTATTAGACGATACATGGGGGAATTGAGCTATGGTTTGTACTGGGTATTATACTAACTTAATTTTAACAGTTAAATCCAATTCGAAATTCCAGTGGGAAAGGATGCGAGGATTGAAATCTAGATATCCAGGTTTTTTTAAACAAAGAGTTTTCAAATAAGGCAGCATATTGTCAAATGTACTGATACATGGTTAACATAAACCTAAGTACTGATAGAAAAATTTAACATCGTTTAGGTCCCCTGCAAACAGCTGCCTTCAAACTTAAAGTGAAATGGTAAAAATCAACCACAAACATGTTTTGCTCTTGAGCTTTCAACAAACAACGAAATCTATAGTTAAATTATTCAACACCATGTAATAGTGTACTCTTGTAATAAATGACACATGCACACTTACGTTTCTCTACAGAGCGACCGTGCACGTGGCTCTCCATACTGGTCTGCATCGTCTCTATTAGCGCCATCTGGCGACTAACCTGCTCACTGAGCTCGTTGACCTGAATTTGAAGGCGCTCCACCTTCTTTTCGCACGTTTGCGCCCTGCACAGTCCTAGCAGAAATATGACAACTATTGCGAATATCATCTTCTCCGTAGTAAATATGTCTCTGTTCTTTGTACTTGCGTCGTTATATATAGCCCACATGAAGCAGAAAGTGCCATTGATAACCCTAATTCAACCTATCCTATATTGGTGTTCTATAAATGCCCAAGTCAAAACTGACCATTCCCTATTGGACAATATTGTTTTACATAACAAAAGATAACGTTCAAATGTGACACGACACGCTCTCATGTATCATATTGAGCAGGAGGCATTGATTGTATATTAATTGATCCAAACATCTATCAATATTTTAAAAGATCAACTGAACAACGATTCAATTTATTCTGAAATGAGTAACATAAGGTACGGATGCAAATTCCAGTAGTATAAATTAATCAGATAACTAGTAGTCAGAGGGCCCCAGTCTTGCTGTAAGAAAGCTTTTTTTAAATTGTGTTCAAAGTTTTATTGCTAAATTATCATTTACCTCATCTGTGTCATTATGATAAGAGACTAGAGCTACTACATAAACTTACGTCAGTCTGCAAATAGGTATGCAAATGTGTAGCCTTGCCATTCGATACACCAACCATTTATATCACTTTAATATATTTCAATGAACAGTTAAAAGATCTATGTTTATTGATCGAACTGTGTACGGCTCTGTCGCGCGCAGAATGGCATTCCCATTCACGTTGGGCACCAAAACGATAAGGCACCAGAAAGATGTGCAAATATAGCGCATTGACACGACAATTAGGACAATGATGTGTCGTCCTTACGTTTTGACAAAATATAATGATTCCCTAAGAATGTACCAACACGAAAAAAACGATTAATTTCTAAATGACCGTGAACGTCGGAGCGCACTTCTGTTGTTCTGCCGTTTTTGCGCTTTTCAAACACGAAAACACAAGCTGAAACGACCAAATTGAGGTACCAGCGCAGCAATTAATGGGGGACAAAACTATAGGTCTCTGTGTCGTTCTATCGGTTTCAATCGTGACCCATCAAACAGCAAACCCATCATGTTCTACAAAGTCTATCACAACATTGTTGCCATACCTCTCCCACAGTATATACAAGCACCAAATCGCTTCACTAGACACATGAACTCACTGTATCTACAAAAGGTACAGACAGGATCACTCTACCACTATCACTCCTTTTCCAACACGGCATCACACTATGGGACAAGCTCTCAGCTGATATCGCTACCCTACCGGATCTTGCGAAGTTTAAGAGGGCAGTGGTAAATGTGCGGTACTAGTCTCTTATGTTATGTTTTTGAACCCTCACTTTTATCTGTCACTTTGACCCAACTCTTTTAACCAATTGATTTTCTCTCCATTCTTCTGGAGATTTCAAGCTTTTAGGAACACTACCCAACAATCTCCTTTGTTGGGTCCCTTTTGCTTTTCACTGTCACTAATGTTCCTGACGCGCACCCTTTCCCTGCCTATAATACTCGAAAGAGCGGTTGGTAGTAAACAGAGATAGATAGATAGATAGATAGATAGATAGATAGGTAGAGTACATACGACCCAGAGAGCCGGAGGATCAGAAGCTGGGAGTTGGATCATTGCAACTAAATATTACTTCAACGTCTTTGTCTTATTGCAGTAGGTCAGCGTTCCTTGATTCAGATACAAAGATATTGGCTATAGCTAATTAACCCAAGTGTTAGTCATTACATAGATGCAGACAGCCCGAACATTCAGTCTCATCACTCTCATGTATGTATTGTTTTGAGTAACACAATTGTTAGCAGTTGTAGAGTTATGCTTCATTAGAATGTTATTATATATATAACCTCACACTCGTGTTTTATTAACTCATTTGACTACATACATGTGTATTACATACCTCTACACTACGACGATATAACATTAGAACATACATATATTCGTGTAGTAATGCATTTTCTGTGTGTAATAAAAGATGAACTACATGACTATTTGAAATATACACAGATAGTAAGTTTGCATATTTGTAGGACTTAGTGAAGTGTTACCCCCTCCCCGGAATATTTAGACGAGAACGTTGTTTACATGAACACCGAAAACATGGCACCTGAAAAAATCATCGACACGTCAAATCAAAACTTCCTCGTCGTAATGTATGTCCAAAAGTTTCATATCAATAAAAACGGCAAATACATAAGTGCCTTTTATTAAAATGCACAAATCACATTCATATTCAATCCCTAAATCGTACTCGCCAACTCAGTTCACAGTCAATGATTGGGTACCAAATGACTGAATGCAGGCTATACGCTTCCCAACCCAGTACAGAGTCGGCAACGCTACACTGCATGTGAAGCCACGCATGATTGCCTATGTTGCCGTTCTGTTGACAGCAGTGATCATACTTCTGATTTACGTCATACCTTCTGCACGTGGCAGAGGCATCCACCCTGGTTGTGACTACAGAAATTGTGTACAAAACTCACAAGACGACCCAACATATCCTTTGACTAAACCTTTAAAGACACAATTCAAAACCCAGTTTAAAATAGCCCTTGTAACAGACTTGGATACAGATTCAAAAAGTGAAACTAAAAAGAACACATGGCTAAGTTATTTATTGTATGGAAACTAAATGTAAGAAACATCGATGATTAAACACTGGATGTATAGAAGTAATTTAAAATACAAGACAAATATTGGCTACAACGGCTGTTAACAAATGTATTCATGATCGATATTTTCAATATGATACATACATATTATTTACTGAATGAAAGTCTAAACAGAATAAAATAGTCATTTTAACAACAACTGCAGTACAATATTAATATCACGTCCCATGAGTTAGATTAAACGTGTTATCTACCCGAAAACGGTAATGTAAACCGAGGCCTACGCTGGGGATGACTACTTTTTTAGGGTTAACAATACGTTGAATCAGCCTCTTCTGGATGTGATAAATGTATTTCATTATGCTGCAAAATGAAAAGTAACTTATTTATCAATCTTTATCTTAAAAGTTTCTAGCCAATTGATTTAAAGTGTCAGCCTATCATTATCAACAGACTTCAAAGGAAATATGTCTAGGCAATTCGAACATACTTAATATTGCTAAAATCAGAAGAGTAAACTTTCGCTACTTTTCAATATCGGCTTGATATGTGAGTATTTGCAGATAAATTTAAAGCGGGTATATACGATTTTGTCAAATATTTATGAATTTATATAAACCGTGTAAAAAAAACTTATTATATATATATATTTCAATATAAATTAAAATAAAAGTTAAGAAGAACATGTGTCGAAAAATGCGAAATAAGCCAGATATTTAATTCTGAAATTGAAAACGGCTGTACAGCCGAATTCGCCAGCATGTATACCATACATGTACGATGTGCATCTAAACTTACGAGGGGTGTTCCAGAAGTTTGTTGAATTTCGCTATATCTTTCATTTGGTAACATAAATGGACAAACAAATAGCATGTTAAGAATATTTCGTCCTTTCCAAATCTACTCTCCAAATATCATGGAAACACATAAAACAATAAATATCAGAGATTTAAACATGTGCACAATGCGCACACCGACGCATGTGTAACGTTTCTGTTCAACGTCAATGACGTTATGCAGTTAACAACTGTCAAATCTTTTCCACATAATCACCTCCAACGCGAATGCACTTTTATGTGTCGGGAAATCCACTTGTCAAAAGTGTCTCTATACCAGTCAGCGTCAAAAGACGACACGATTCGCTTTGCCGCAACTGTAAGTTCCTGTTTACTTGCAAAGCGAATACCGCACAACTGTGATTTAACTTCCGGGAAGACGCGGAAGTCCATAGGGGCCAAATCTGGGCTGTAAGAAGGAGGACTTATGCGCTGTAACGTCAAATTTGGCGTAAATTCTGTTTATCAACGACATTTAAACCAAATTTAAATTCGCGTAACGCTCATACTTACAATAAAATACACGCGTGCGCCGCATGTCGTTACTGAGGTCTCTATGGCAACGCGTTTCAAACGCGCTTTATGGAATTCATGCTTTTTTAGCTTATATATAAAGTCCGTGATAATTGGTTTGTATAATATATAAATTTCATTGACTTTTACCAGCAAACTAATATAGCGAAAATCCACGAACTTCTGGAACACCCCTCGTAGTTTAACGGTTTATAATGCAAAGACGAATGCTTCGGTTATTGTAGGAAAATATGTACGTCACTATCGGCTCGGGGGCGCTTATTTGTCTTTGCTGCATTTTATGAAATTCGGCTTTAATGTATAATTTTTCTTGCCTATTTTGTGTTATTGTAACATATTTTATCAATATACATGTATTACAATTAAACACATATAAAAAATCGTATATACCCGCTTTAAGTGTACGATGAAGCTTTATTTTTAATCCATATTAACAAGTCGTGTTAGATACGGACTTCTTCGTAAATCACTTTATTTATTTAAATCTTGTTTATACAAAGAATTGGATAAGCGTTGACAACCTTAGACGCCTCACTATCAAATTCGTTCAATTTTTTTGTTGTTAGTTTGTTTTTTAAGCTTTTCGCGAAAATAACATGTTAGATCTATAAACAGTTAGTTCATTGATGGTGATAGTATATTTTGTCAAATCGAGACAACATTGTCTATGTGATTTTAAGGTTTACCAAAACGCACATTCATCGTCAATAAAGTCAATTTATTTTTTGCTTTTCGATGGTTTATAAAGAAATATCAGTGAATTAAAACTCATAATTTCACTGTTTCAAACAGTCAAAATTATCAGTGAAAAGTATCGATAATTTTCACTGTTTACTGTGAAATGACGTCATTTTTTTTCGACAAAATGACGTCATTATCCCAGCGAAATTCTTTAGTAAAAATCGTTAACAATGTATATAAACTGTGAAAAAAAGCATAAAATAAAAAGAAAATTTGTTGGATTTGGTGGAATATCTATTTTAATTCACTCGTGATCATAGAAAAAAAATATTTTCTATGATCACTCGTGAATTAAAATCGATAATCCACCGAATCCGACAAATATCCTCTATATATGTTGTATTATACCGAACAAATGACGAATAACCTAATCTAGTAATACAATTCGGCAGAATACTGGGCATGGCAGATTAAGTCTTTTGTTCTCTTCAAAAAGCGTTGCAACTTTTGTGCATCTAAAGCTGGCCTATCTAATTTGAGTTCGGAAGTGTTTGTTTAAAGCTGAAACAAAGCAATTTCACCGTAAACGAATTTCTTTGCGGAAACAGTACTTAATTTATAATTCACAGTACAAAAGTACAATCAAGTTGACAAAACGGTCAAACAGAATCAGCCTAATCAGTATTAAGATGTGACATGTTAACAAGAAAGCTTGGCAATAGGACGTTACAGCAGCGCATTGACTTAATTCTGTAAAAATAAGGCGATTTAATTAGAAACATATTGTGCGATTCATATTAATAGCATGTATATAAACAAACTTTTTATTGGATGTTAATAACAATTAACGCTATAAATGCGTGTCGTACTCTAATAGAAGCATATGATAACCACCTTCAACCCATATGATTTGACCTATGTGCGTCGTTACATAGTATAATTGTAAAATGGAGACGTTAACGTTAGTTTTTGATCACCTGTTCAACAAGTTATTTAAAAAGTATCCTTAATTGCATTGGAAAGCAATAGTGTTTATTGTATACATTCTTGAGGAACAACCACGATTGAAAGCTTAAGATAATGGCTGCGTTTTTATCAGAAATTGTGGTTTTATTAAAAAATAAATCATGCTTCTGGTTAGAACGGTTCGCATGAAACAAAACTCCGTAGATTTGGAAATATTAAAAAATATGGAATTGCAGATTCTTCTTGCTAGATAGTGATTGCAAAATGTAGGCTCTGTGTGATTATAATCAGAATCTCTATGGTACTTTTTACATTTCGTTCAATTTGGGTTGTCCTTGTGATAGTTTAGCCTTCGCGCAAAGGTGACATTATGGTAGCGGGAGACAGTGCCATTTGGGAGTTCAAATGTATTTTTCGCGCTTAATGTTTCTATGCATTGTATTGAGACAAATTTGTATAATAATGCAAAAAGATTTCCTTTGACACAACTTGTGGCTATGGACAAAAACCACAGTGGTCGCGTAGGATGATATAAAACTAATTCATGCATATAACAAGACCAATAACATTGAATATTGTTTGCAACATGCAATGAAACGCTTCATTGTTCATTGTATGTCTCTTATTCTTATAATGTGTACATGTATACATTTTATTATATTTCAATTACACATATGTTTATCTATCCCCAGACACAATGTCTTTTTCAGGAATTTGCCGGGTTTCCTATAACGGAAAAAAAATAGTCGATATTTGGTAAGATGCAAAGCCTTTAACATTTATATTTTTATAGACTTTAACAATTAATTGACACTTTATGTGAGCAAAGATTTTTCAAATTTGAACTGAAATGCCCTTCATACGTTAAACAATTTCTCTATTCAATGACACGCAACAATTGTACAATCTCTGACTAACTGTAAATGTTTCTCGTCAAAGTGAAGTGTGTATTATCATTGTAATGGATGATAATTTAGTAAGAAAAAAACCAAGCAGGGCTTAATTCTTTATTTGTGGAAAGTGCCTGACCTTCCATCTTTGGGGAAATAATATCGAAAAAAAACATGAGAAAAGGGAAAATAATTCTGAAAGTAAGCTTGAAATTTGGGGACGATTTCTTCTTTTTAAAGAAAGTCTTTCTCTTGGGAAAGGAACTATTAGAAGGCCATTGCTTAAGGAAGTAAAAAGCCCTGCCAAGTAATTGAATTTCAAATAAATAATTCTATGTTTATTGATGAACACATAAACATCACATTATTAACAAATATTTTATTTTAAGCACTTAATTGATGTTTTATATGCATGTAGACTTAAACGACCAGATTCAGAACAGAACAGAAGCTAAACTTGCTTCTTAGCGCCTTTGAATGTTAATGAAGGAAAGGTGACTCTTCATGGCTTAAAAAGTAGATATTTTTACGATATGGTTTGAAGAGTTACTTCCCTTCAATTTGATACAGAGCAATTTTCTTCATTCTGATAACTGATTCTAAATTTATAATAGGTTAGAAGTATATATTATCACCACTAATCATCTTATCATGGTATGCCATGATGGTTAAATGTTCTTTCTAGTTGGTTAGTTGTTTGTGCAATAATGTCACAATTCACAATGTTGAATAAGATACGGCATCAAATTTGTATTACAATGGGTAAGATTGGTGGTGGCAATATAGATTTAGCTTTTAACATGTATATTGATTGTCATATCAAGTATATTGATACACAGAATTAGTCTCTTATAATTCATTTGATGAATGGCCAATTCTTTATCTTAATGTTTTATATATGCAAAATTGTGAAAATTGTAAATATTGGATGAGACTATTATACTAATAATAAACTAAACTTATGTCGACAAAGATAAGTTTTATTTAAAGTCGGCAAGACAGCAACATATACAAACATAAGCTCATGTGAGATTTTGAACCGACTATTGTACAACTAGGGTATATAATAAAACAAGTGTAAATCAGCTACAATGTTAAGAATGTAAGTAACATGATAGTTAAACAATTGTAATGGAGGCATAGTATTAAGTTAAACGACTTCTTAATTGCAACTAAAAAATAAAACATCAAGAGTTAGCATGTTATTTAAATAAAACATAAAAAATGCCTATCCGTTTATATATAAATGATGTTTAAAAGAGTACTATCTAGATTAGCTAAGGAATGAAAAAAAAGGTAAAACAATTAAAAGGACTGTTTAAGAATCTTCAGTAAGAAACACACAAAGATTTGGTACATGTAGCAGATTGGCCGCAGTCATGATTTGCAGCACTAATAACAGCACATAGCTCTAGGCAATTTAAAGTTTAAATATAAGTATCTACATATGACTAGCAATTGATTACATACAGAGAGACTACGGCATATGAGATCTGGTAAGTGTTATGTCTATATATATCTTTGATGTCATACGGCACAGTCTCTTTGTTTGCAAGCAGGACAAAACATGTATTATACAGAAAAAATCAACAACAAGCAACACCATGCAAAAGGCAACACAAGCATAATATATGAAATACTACACAGACTTCAAGCTGAGACACAACGGGGGAAAAGCAATACACAAAGACAGATTTTCAAAAATATATGATAACTGAAAATCATGCACTAAGCAAAACAAAATACAAATAAGCACATGAAGTATGAATTCAAAGAACAGCCACCTTGAAGGCAAACATTAGTTTTGCTTATAATTAACTACGCTAATTTTTGCATGTTTCTCTTTTTCCGGCACATTATCGAATAAGGTGGTTTAGCTGGCATAGTACGCAAACTAGTACATACAATTGGCTTTTTGATAAAGAAAAGAAGGCAAATCAACGCCCTCAATCGATCCATAACACAAAGTAAAAAAGAACTACGTAAGTACATGTTTGGAATATAATATATAATCTCAGAAGTTCAACTTTAATTTGTCGATATCCGCAACGTGTGCAACGTTGTTAAATAAAACAATATGGCGATGATGACATCATTAAATAACGTTCACGCATAGTCTTTCTTTTTTAAGCTATTGTTTTTGTTAGGAAGTTGAGAATTTTGGTCACGGACATTTTATGACGGAAATTTTAAATTGTGTTTAATATCTTAGATAAATATTTGGTTTTGTAAAGATTTTCACGGATAGTTTACTTTGTATAGTCATTGAAAAGAGAAGTGGCAACATGTAAATGTCGCTGAACCTATTATCATGTAGAATAACATCACGGAAATTAATTTTTTTACAAAGTATGAAAATCATTACTTTTGAAAGAACCCATGATCGTACAATGCCTTATCTTTTCAACAGCGAATGATCAGAATGTAGCAAAGCTGCATCAAAGACAAGTTTAACGTTATCTTCGCGCTCTTTGGATGACTTAAGATCATGGGAACGGCAATAAAAAAATCTTAAACTTGAGCGACATTAAATCTCAATCTTTGTTTCAATCACATTTGTTTAATTTTGAATGTGACTTATCGTTTACATTTACATGTTTGTTTTAAATGTAAATTTATAGTTTTAAACTAGAGATATATTTAATGTGCATTACATGTTCATGGTATTATATAATTGATATATGAAGGCGACGGTAGCAGACATTTATATTAGACGTTTTGTAAAATCATGCATTGCTTAATGTTTGATCTGAAATGCCCAAGTATGATTCATTTTAATTTTATACGAATGCGTTTATAATATATAGATAAGATCTAACAATGATAGCCTATGGTTTATCTCGTCAATTTGTCATTATCACCTGACGACAATTATTGGAACACCCTATTTATTGAATTACCGTGTTTTTGTTCAATGGTTTTAACTTTTCATCGTTTTCATTATCTTTTATCTTTTTATAAAAGCTTTTTGTATTTGCAGAATAAGCCAAAACTACAAATACACACGAATTTGTCAGCTTGAAAACTGAAATAGATATATTTAAAAAATTCCAATACAGTTTAGAGACGATCAAAGGAATACTTACAATTTGTGAGCAGGATTTTCCAAACGCATCCTCGTTTCTATATGACGATTTTGGATTTGTTCATTCTATGAATTGCATTCACGTGTTCACAACGAAAGAGTTTCAACATCATTTTGAAAAAAGTTTTCAGAAGACAATTCAAACAATGACAGCCAACACTGTAGCTGAAACAATAAAAAACGAAAAGTCATTGGTTTTGATCGTTGTGAATAGTACAATGATTCAATCTGTATGTGAGGTATTGAACGAACTTAACAACCAAAGGGTAGGTGTTTTACTAGTGGGCCAGTCAGAGAACTTGAAGTTTCGTTTTTCAAGCTTTACACAGCCGGGAAAGATCATAAAGGATGCAGACATGCTTTTAACACGTTGTGCATTTGATATACTAAATATCGTCTATGAAAATTTACAAATGCTAAAGCCACCACACGGAATTTCAAGTATGCTTACTTGTTTATTTATTTATATACAACGTTTACTTTTCTAATAATTGAATTGTGTGTTCAAATGTATTGTAACATAACGTCCTGATTTATTGTATACTGGTTAATACATTGTATGACATATGTTTGCTATAACTTATGTTAAGTTTGTATTTCAGGTAACGATGAGGCCAAATTTGATAACATTTTTGAGTTAATAATGTCAACTTTCAAAAGTATTTGCCTCCCTGTGAACGAATATCCCGATATGTTACCCGACTTCACTTACCCGCAAAACATTGACAAGGTACGTGTGTATGTCATGTTCGGAATTTTTTGTAACTGTTTTAAACGTTTAAGTATGTTATAAAACAATTGTCGTTGTTTAATTTAAGTGATTGTGTATTTTGTTCAAGAATATAATTATATATTTTTATCTTTGTTTCGCATTTTCCGGCTTAATATAAAGCAATAATTTGAAACATTATCAACTAGTATAATTATTTTTATTTTGCATGTTTTGTCAAGGCTATAGAAATTGTAGCCACTGCACCCGGAGTTGTTTTGTGCGTAAAAAAGCGTGGGATGCTGGAAATTTATATTGATCAATCTAAAACGAAACATGTCACTACTGACATAATTCGCAACGCGTTACATGTCAATGATGTCATAAACTTTACGTTCGTCTATTGCAAAACAAAGCAATTATCTCTGTATGAGTCTGGAGATTCTGTTTTCCAATCACTTGGAACGCTCGGCGGCTTTGTAAGGAAGGTTGCATTGCCAAGTGTATCTCTAAGAGATCAAAGCAGGGATTCGGCGCAGAGTGTTGGTTCCATGAGTGCAAATACCGTCGCTCTTGTTTCTCGTCACGTGGTTCAATTAGCACAGCTTCCTGTTTTAGTTGTGGACTCTAATGCAATGCCAATAGGTAACATTGGAAACATACACCAAAATGCAGAAATAGACATATTGCCAGTGGATGTCGATGAGGCATGTGTTCATCTTTGCGACCCCAAGTTCAGGACAGATCTTAATGTCAGAATGTACGCAAAACTAAGAAAATCTGGAGATTTGCGAGCCTTGCGTGGATCGATCGTGCACTTATGGGGCGCAATGTCTCAGCCTGGCCACGGAATACTCGTCGAGCATGATGCAACCGCCGGAAATGGCCTTCGAATCATTATTCGTGACCGCCGTAGAGAGGCGCCTTTCGCGCAAGAGGGCGACAGTGGGGCAATGGTCTGCTACCACGATCGTGAAAATGACGTTTAATACGCTGTTGCAATGTTGATTGATTCGATTCAAATTGAAGGTGAGCCTATACATAGGAGATACACAGCGCAGATTCTTGATGACGGGCTTCAGAGACTGTCGATTATAAACGGATGCCAGTTTATGATCTTTGAAGATGACCCCGAAAGTGACGAAAATGTTTAGGTTTAATGAATTGAACAAATAGTCATTCTATAGGACCAATAACTTTTCAAGATATTTATGAAAATGTTTCATTTGTGCTGTAAACTGCATAATTTTGATTGTGAGTAGATTTGTGTAGAGAAACATCATGCACTTATATAATATTATATAGTTGCATACGGTTTTGAACTCATTTTCTGTTTATTATATTAACGACATTTCTTTTTTGCGCACTCATTGACGTCATGTTTTCGTATTTGTATGTTTTTGTGTATATGGATTGAATTCTCTCGCCCATTCTTAAGCTCATAAAAGGGGAAAAAACTTCTGATTCAAACAGTTATGTTCTTTAATGGTTCTTAATTTGGATAAAAGATGTTGCAAATACCTTTCATATCCTTGAACTCTTCGTGATCTGTTTGCAAGCAAAAAAAAAATCTGGTCTAAAATAGCGATCAATCGCCAAAGCATATGGCGTTTATTACAGAAAATATGTGTTTATACGTTTTGCTATAATAGCTATTTGAAACAGACATTCTTTGTTTGCTATGGGGTCAGTACAGCACGTAGATTTTAGTACCCATGTTGCAGGAAACACTCTGAATCTTGTTATAACCGAAGCCGCCAATGGCGTCGATGTTCTATCCTGTACGCCTAGTACATATTTTTCTCTGACCATTGCTCTGTGAAAATCTATACAAACATAAAAAAGAAACAATTACTTGCAAACGTGTATCTTACCGAAACCTAAAAGACATGAACAAACGTAAATTTGCGAAGGATCTTCGAAATATAGCTATTGACGCTGACAATATTGACAATTTTGTTGACCAGTTTGAAGATGAAGTAAAACGAATACTGGATACCCATGCGCCAATGCAAGAGAAAATGAAAATATGTAGTGCTCCCAAACCATGGTTTACCGAAAATATTGTTATACTTAAACGAAAATTTCGCAAAGCTAAAAGTCTGTGGAGAAAATATAAACATCCGCACCTGTATGAACAATTGAAAGAAGCCCGAAATAACTCACGAAATAAATCAAAAAAAGTGTAACACTTTGAGCCAAAAAATAATCAATTCCAAGGGAGACTCGAAAATACTGTACAAATTTGTATCAGAATTGACGGCAGAAGTATAGAAAATAAAATGCCAAATGACATTCCAGAAAACAACCTTGCAGAAGCATTTGCCGATCACTTTATGAATAAAATTGATATCATTCGAGAATCTTTGAAAGATTTTGATGATTACAAAGCAGAAGTTAAAGATGCACCATTGTTTGAAACATTGCAAGAACTGTCTGAAGACGAAGTTAAAACTCTTATTTCTCAATTGCAAACTAAATCTTGTGAACTTGATGTTTTACCAACAAATGTTCTTAAATCACATTTAAATGACATACTCCCTCTTTTGACCAGGTTAGTGAATCTTTCATTACAACAAATAGTTTTTCCGCTGAAATGGAAGCAAGCGATAGTACGACCATTGATCAAGAAAATTGGTCTCGAACTTGAATTCTCGAACTATAGACCAGTAAGCAATCTCTCATTTTTATCCAAATTGATTGAAAAAGCTGCACTCTTCAGGCTTAATATCCAAACCGATAGTAATAACCTTTTACCGAAAAACCAGTCGGCATATCGGCGACATCATTCATGTGAGTCAGCCCTGCTGCGACTTATCAATGACCTTCTGGATGGCATGGAGAAACAGGAAGTCACCGCCTTAATAGCCATCGATTTAAGCGCTGCATTCGACACAGTGGACCACAACATTCTACTGGAAGTCCTTAACAGTCAGTATGGCGTCTGTGCCACCGCATTAAACTGGTTAGACTCGTATATACGACCGAGAAGTTACCGTGTCAAAATCGAATCAACGATGTCAGCTCCACGCAAGCTACAGTGTTCTGTTCCACAAGGAAGCTGTCTCGGGCCTTGGCTATATTTAACATACGCAGGAACGCTCTTCGATGTCATTCCGCCGTATATTTATGTGTATGGATTCGCCGATGATCACACTGCAAATATACGCTTTACTCCAACACCATAGATGGAACGCAAAGCAATGCAAGACCTTCAAGATTGCGCAATAACCATTAACAACTGGATGAATGGGAAAAAGCTCAAAATGAATAACTCAAAAACGGAATTTATACTGTTTGGTAGTCGAAAACAACTTGACAAGTGTGTGACTGAGTCGGTTGTCATTATAAATGATGCAATTCCAAAACAAAAGTTTATACGCTTTCTTGGTGCCTTTCTAGATGAAACACTTAATTTTAATGAGCATATAACGCGTAAATGTAGAACAGCCATGCTTGATTTTTTTTTAATCAAAAAGATTCGAAAAGCCACAGAGCTTCTTGTCTTATCATTAGTTGTTTAACATCTAGATTACTGTAACGTCTTATTGTATGGAGCCACCCAGTGTGATCTTAATAAAATGCAGAGAATTCAAAATATGTGTGCAAAGCTAGTTCTAAATCGGAAAAAAATACGATAGTTTCAGGCAAGCATTGTTCGATCTCCATTGTTTATCGGTAAAAACCCGAAGAGAGTTCAAACTATTGACCTTTATGTACAATTGTTCCCGCGGAAACGCGCCGGCTTATCTAACTGAACTATTAACGCTCCAATTTCCGAAGCGGAACCTGAGATCTACCGACAATAACGTGATGAGCTACACAGTCCCTGTAAACAAAAGACGAACATTCAGCGATAGGGCTTTCCGGACTGCTGGCCCAAGAATCTGGAACACTATTCCATTAGCGATCAGGCAGTCAGAGACATTGGCTTTATTCAAAAGAAACCTGAAGACATTTTATTTTAGGAAGTTTGACGCACAATTTTAAATTGTATAAACTTTTTAATGTGCTCATTTAATGTGTGTTTTAAACCCCACAATCAACGCACTCACGCATTAATTCATTATTTATTTATCTACTTATTTATTTTTTTACCTTATTTAAGTATTGTTATGTTTTATTTATTTAGTTTGGTTATTTTGAAGTGTTTATCAGATTTTAGTTACTGCCTATATTTATATGGTGTCAGCTTTTTACCTCGTAACTTTTATGAATTTTATGGTATATTTACATGTACTACACCATTGAATATGCACGCATAAAAAGGGCGTTTAATCAAATAAATCAGTTTCAGTTTTAGTTTCAGTTTTGCTGTAGATCGCATATAGTTTAATGTTAATCTTCGTATATTCGATACTGTCAACTGGTAGGACGTGTCGACAATCGTTTGATCTACTTGTATAATCGTGATTCGTTAAACTTCAATTGTGGTTACCTTTATCACGTGTATACGCAAGAGACGATACCGGGTTGTTTATGTCGGGTTACGTATGCAACAGTAATTACATATTAATCGTGTCAAATTTGACCAATATATGTTTATAGCGTAACAATAGAATCTTGGGTTTCAAGTTCAATGGTAGATATTAGTGCATGATTGCCAAAGGTAACGGTTTATTTCAAATCTTGGGGAAAAATTAGAGAAACAAATATTTAGATTGTTTAACAAAAAATGCATGTATATTATTTTCATAATTCGTCTGCGATTGTTTTTTTTACATTAAAACGTAAACGCATAAACATATGTTTGGTTATTTAGGTTACTTATTATCTTTTCTTTTTATATATGATAGTTACTTAATGTATTGTGTATGTTTTCATTTTAGATCATTTTATCATAATAGCACGGCTTATATAGCACAACATTGGAAATAATAAGGAATAATACTTTACAAACTATATTTATCTAATCAGATGTATTCATCGTTTTAATACTTCTTTGTATGCATACAAGTTTTGTTTATTAAAGCAACAACCGAAAAAGTACTGTAAAGTTTGTCTTGGACTTGTTTTTTTTATAATATCGGCATTAAGTGAAACATAGCATAACTAATCAAGCACATTAAAATAAATTGAGTTAAAAACTATTTTGCTGGAAGGAATGACATTTCCTCCTCTGCGTATTTCGAATTGATTCTTCAACCACCGGAAATATCTGTGAAAAAAAACTTTGTAAAATATTTTTGCAATCATTAGTAAAAATCATATTTTTTAGTCAATCAGTTTCGACATTGTAATACCTCAATGTATATGATATTACTATATACAACCCATTTCAACAAGCAAGCAGTTAAATGTATATTGCATTCGCTCCATCCGTTTTCGGACAGAAACGTAATAAACATCATTCTTTGAATCTTCATACACCAAGATACAGAAATAAATAATTTTAAAAGTCCAAATATGAGTATGTAATTGCTTAAAAAGGTGTAAGTAAATCTGATACAAATTTTATCGATAGCGTTTTGTATTGAATACGTGTTATTTGGCTTAACTGTACAACGCCTCTGTTGCCGGCCTAGCTACGCGCACTTCGAGTTTTTGGATTCGTGCGACACACAATCGAATAATCGACGTTGATAAAGTTTAACTGATCTATAAGGTTATCTGAAGTAAAAACAATTAATAAGATTAGAAAAATAATATATGTATGCATTCAAATGAAAATACATAATAGTAATAGCAAGCGTTGTATGGCGGTGTTAATATTACTAACTGTAAGTTATTTTTATAAATAACGAATTAGCACGGCCGAAACTGGTTGCCACAGGAAATAAATAAAATATTTAAACTAGTTAACTACAGGAATACAAACTACCATACATAAATAATATATTGTACCATGCAACGTGAAATGGACATCTGAAACAACTTTCAACAAGTAAACTGAATATTGGAAAAAAATGAATGATTGGATGTTACGTGCATGTGTCCAGAAAAGGTTAGAATCAACTATAGGTTCACTATTAAACAACTAAGGCTACAGTGTAGGGTTTATATAAGAACTAATTTAAACTACTCGACAATAAAATTAAAACAACACAAAGTGTTTAATATTAACATAATGTTTGTTTATACCCTATAACACTTCCATGCACATTTGAAACTATTCTTAACACTAGCGACTTTGCACAGAGAATCATTACACGGATTAGTAGAAAAGCTACCTTATGGAAACAAGCAGTTGATATGTAACGCAATTAATACGAAATGCATTTGCAATTGCATCTACGTGATTCCGGAAGAAAGCGACCAAATCATTTCGGACAAAACTAAATAAGCTAAATATAATAAATTAAAATCAACCATGAAACAAGTATATTCACATTGTCGAAATTTCTAGCCACACTTATTCGGAATCATATTATTGTATATCGAATATGAAAGGACAAATATCCTGCCTGTCCTACTTTTGTTGATTTACATTGGTAATAAAATCAATTAAGTTGAAATCGCACACATAGCCAAAAATAAGTACTGGTCCGTTATCGATCAACTTTCTTTCGAAGAACACGTTTTGGATGAGCCGCGCAGACACCACATGCGTGTTTGTGTTTGTTGTTTCACAGTGTGCCCTACCATAATACGCTAGTTCATTGAACTAGATAATTATCTGACACCAATTTGTTAGATAACTTGACCTGGATACGCAACTTAATACATTCGTCTAAACGGCTAAAGTCTATACACACTTGGTTTAGCCTCCGATGACACAATTTTGCAAATATTTTTTTTTAAACTTATTCAGATCGGAAATGAAGGATGTCTTTATATCTTAAAACAGGTTCTTAAATGCTGACGAAGCTTCTTATAGATCTTATTTAAAAGCATAAAAGCGAATATTTAGATCAGTAAGATTCAATAAATTATGGAAATACATTCATGACAATTTTGTAAATTTGTCGCCTTTGATTATAATCAACGTTGATCAGGTTTTTGACCACACTACATAAGAATTCAGAATTATAATGAAAAATAATAACTTTCTGATTAAAAGCCCTGTTCAACTGATTCAACTATGGCAGAACTTTCAAAGGACGTGTTAAAATGGTTTTTGATTTTATGTTTCTGTAAATTTGATGATGAATTATTTTTCGCTGAATCGCACTACATTTCGCTGAATCGCACTACATTGCGTGATGTTTAATGCTAAATATGTTGTTTTTTTAACACATAAAAAACCTAATCATCCTGTTGATTTCTCCATGTACATATATATATATAAAACTTGCGGTCCTTAGAGCCCATCCAGATGTATTATTGGCTCGTTATCAACGCATGTCATAAATGAGGTGGAGCCCGATATTACCGGTCGTGGCATAATAATACACCTAGCGAAATTGTACAGCTGTTCAGGCTGTTCAGGCTGTTCGGTTATTGCTTTGGTTGGTACGCGCGCTTTTTTCCTAGGCGACCCGGTTTTTAATCCCCGCTCCCAGAAGCATGCGAGTTTGGTTTGTGGTCACCATACTGGACCGGTGTGGTATTTTCTGCGTGTACTCCGGACTCTCCCACAACACAAGACTACACAAAATTAAGATCTTTCAGTAACAGCTGAATAGCTGGAAAATGCAGCTATAATTGAAAATTTGTAACAACTTCCTTGACTAAAGTAAGTTATTTTGATAGGAGTGCTCGGCCACACTCTTGGCCCTTACATTATTCAGCGTCAGGCGCAGTATCACCTCAACTTTGAAATGCACACACAAAGTGTGAAGGGCCCAGAGCCCAAACCGACGGTGAGTACAACCGATGTAACCAATTGAGTCGAAGCATCATTTTACAACGTTAATTGAACAGCTGTTATATGTGTTCCAGCTTGTGCTTTTTAAATTGCAAGTTACAAAAGAGAACATATTACACAATGGCAACAGTTATATCTTGTGTAATTGCATAGATACAAAAAGCGAAAAGGAAATCTTTAATAATCGATACTTATGTCGAGTCGACAACTAAGGAAGACACTATGGTTTAGTGGAATGCAAAATTTTAGACGCCCGTCAGCCTCCATTCTGATGTATAAATCAAGTCAAATTAACAACCTCTAAATTACTAACTTACAGTATAGGTGCTAGTGGAAGTATCCAAGTTTATTTCTTTCCATTTAAAATACACACACACACACACACACACACACACACACACACACACACACACACACACACACACACACACACACACACTCACACACATTAAATGTTGTACGGTAAAACAATAAATTGCGGCACTTTACGTTGGAAACAAATTCCAATATCGCATGATGCCAACGTCCTTATTGTGCACATATCGCTTCATGGACATCATCCCGTTTGATTTTTGTTTTCCTTTCATGCGTATACCTGTTTTAACAGCGCCCATGGAAGCTTTTTTTCTCTGGTCCGCAAGACGGTAAAAAATAAAGTGTCCCTGGGTCGTAATGCTTTACAATGTTAAGCTGGCTTATCTGTTTTCCAAGTGAGTTGAATACGTTTATGTAATATACATGTACTAACATGCAGTACAATCCATGTAGTTCAATTGTGTACTCTGAACCTTACTTATCTTAAGTTTTAGGATATTACAATGTGTTAACTTATATCATTTACAATATTAAAAAGTCTGCAAAAAATAAATACAAAATAAACCAAGGTACCAAACTTGAAAATATCGCAAAATCATAACCTAGACAATTTTGGAAATCTGTCAAAAACACTATAATAATAAAATCAAACAAATAAACAATTTAAAAACGAATCAGCTATTTGAACACTTCAGTTCCCTTCTAGGAGAAACTCAAACTTCAAATGAGCACACTGAACATGAAAATACTGAAAACTATGCAATAAACGATCAACATTTAGATTGCGAAATAACAGTAAACGATATACAGAAGGCAGTTTTTAAACAAAAGAATAATAAAGCATGTGGACCTGATGAAATATCAACAGAATTCATAAAAAGTGCGTTTGATATCATATCACCATACCTACACACACTATATAACAACCTATTTCACAACGCTATAAACCCTGAATGATGGGGATTGGGCTACATTATACCAATATTTACAGGAGGTGATCCTAACCTAGCACAAAATTACCGAGGAATAACACTAAATAATATACTAGCTAAGATATATTCACAAATTCTTTTCTATCGACTCTCAATATGGACAGAACAGAATGAAACAATAATAAAAAAAATCAGTTTGGGTATCAAAACGGCAAAAGCACTACTGATTGCATTTTCTTATTACTGGTAATCATATCAAAATTAATTCACAGCGGACAACAAGTGTACAGCGCATTCATAGATTATGAAAAATGCTATGATAAGATAAATCTTCCGTTCTTATGGCAAAAACTTGTCTCACATAACATAAGCACCAAAATGATTAACGCTATTAAAGCGATTTATTCCAATGTCAAAACAGCAATAAAAAATAATAACACGATATCGGACATCATATACTCTCACCAAGGAGTAAAGCAGGGCGATTGTGGATCATCCTTTTTGTTTATGGTATTCGTAAACGATATTTTAGATAATATTAACTCGAATATTAACGATATATTTTCAATCAATGAACTTAAATTATTTTTAATACATTACTCGGATGATCAGGTTCTATTCGCAACATCACCCACCGCTTTACAATCCATGCTAAACGATATCGAGGTATACTGTAACACATAAAGATGAATACAAAAAAAAACAAAAAAATGATATTTGAAAAAAAGTACAAGACACGCAAAGATTGACATATTCCTATATGGCGAAAAACTTGAAGTAGGCTAATCCTTTAAATATTTAGGAGTTTAATTTTTTTTTAAACGGAAACTGGAACAGAACTCAAAAGTGCATATCAGAGCAGGCGTCAAGGGTAATGCAAAAACTATTTTCGGTTTTAATCAGTATAATTTTCAAACACAAGAAAAAAAAAAAATTTGACGTCTTAATAATTATTTGTTTCACGCATGTATTATTCAATGAGAACTTTATCACACAATCTCTTACTTTGTTAAAATTGTTGATTAAATCTTTAAGCTTTTTTCATTATGTCAGAATCATATCCACATTACAGGTTTTACATCCAATCAATTAATACATAAACACTGACATTTTTCAGATTTCAGACTATATTAAAATGAAAGAAAAGAAAATTTTAAAAACATTTTTAACGCTTCCTGCGCTCATTTATACAAATGTCATTTATTATTTACAAACTAACAGTCTAGGGGAAGCAATCTCGATATATGAACACATCGGGACTTACTGATTTTCTTCCCTTAACGATCTTTTCACCTTTATACTTCAGTGAATGAAACACCAAAGCAATCGATTAAAAGCTGTCTTCCTCCTCTATCAGATACTAAATGCAATCATCTGAACCAGAAGTATATTTGTATTCACTAATGTAGGTTAGATGCTTTATTGTAAGCTTTATTGCTGAATAAATGTTGTTGTTGTTGTTATTTACAATATTAACATGTATACCATTAACATTATAAACACTAAGCGCATTTACAATAATTCCACTTTTGACAAAACTATTCGACGATCGTCTAAACACAAGATAAATCCCTACACTGCACTGAAGGGAAATAAATAAATCAAACGACGCAAAGTTGCTTTAAATACGCAATTTTGTGTGTTTTGTTTACAATAGTATAGACTACGTATTTAATTGTTTATGAAAAATGTTCAAACGGTAGCAAAAATGTCATTATATGTGAGTCATTGTCATTGAATTATAGTTCTGCTTATGCATTGCATTAATATTGTATATGCATTAACATGTGTACAGGGACGAAACCGATGTTGTTGGAAAAAATGTAAAGGCTTTAGTGATATTTTCTTGTTACAGCTGTAAAATAATGTGTATTTGAATTTCCGATGATATCGATATTGTATCGATAAAACTTTCATAAAAATCAAAAATAATTAAATCCTATATTCCATCGCAGTTCGGTAAACATGTATGAAATATTAGCCTTACAAAGACATTTTCAATTACATTTGTATTTTTTAATTAAACAGAGTTAACGTTGTTACAAGCAAACCTATGTAACATATAAAGATTAGGAAGTACCGGGGTTCAAACCCGGGACCTATAGAAACACAATCTCACACGCTACCGCTTAACTTTTCAGCCTTTTAAGAGTAACTGAGAATACAAAACGCTATTTTAGTAATACATGTATTCTCTACATCCGCTACAAACGTTTAATGTGTTTTACTTTTTTCGTTTGACGAGTATGGAAAATATTTTTTTGAACACATTTTTGTTACAAAGGAGTGTCATTTTGCAAGTTTGAATAGAATGTAAGCGCGCTTATTCTGAATAAAAGTTGTGTTACTTTCATTTAGCCACTGGGTGAAAAAAAATCCCTTTACATATACATCATTTAATAAATAAAAAAACACATCTATGTTGTTATTTTATTAAGCAATAATACAGGTGGTTGGGGACGATGACAAATACATCAGATTCCCGGCGAGTTGTCTTAGATCTGTTCATATTTGCCCGTAAGCCCCTCGACTCCTTTAATACATGTGAGAGCGGACCCAGTCTAGGAACGACGTCACGCGGGTGTACACACCGGGCCTTCTCGCCTTTCCGCAGCCATCTCCCCAGCTAACCACGCCGGTCAGCACCCAACCGTTGCTTCGCTTGCATACGAGCGGGCCACCGGAATCACCCTATCATAAAATATATTATTATTATTATTTTATTTATTTTTTATTATTATTATTATTATTATTATTTTTATTATTATTATTTTTTGTATAAATAGACACATGATTTGTATTGGTTTCATAGCAAAAGAGCGAACCACGGGGCCAGTCTATAAAAAGAAACATTCCTACTTCCGTTCTTCAGATTTTCTTTAGATGGCAACATAATTATATTATATAAGTTCTTTATAAGACGAGCGGACTAGCGGAGACAAACTATACTTAGACACGGTAACCTCCTGAATTCAATGTGTTTTGTACAAAGATTCATTATTTATAATTCAACATCACAAAATAAGCATACACACGTTAGTACAAATGGGTTCATGGACGTCTTTGAAATTTAAATGTAGACAGAGTCAGAACCGTTGTCAACTTAAAAGTTTGTTCATTTACCATTGTAAGTACGTAGCTCGAGATGCGTTTCTATTTGTATACATTTGTTTTTACTTTTTGTGCTGTGTCTAATGCACTTCTGATGTAACGATTGTTTGGCAATTCGTCTTTAACCATACATAAAACACCTCGTATCGATAATGATAAAGTGTCTCTCATTCTAGGTACTTCTCAAGTTGGACTAAACAATTGGATAGATCCATGCAAAAAATGTGTGGTTTATACCAGTCAACGGGGACCCGAATATCACACTTTTTCATAAGAGAGTTAAAGCTCATAAAGATAATACACATAGCATTACCATTTTTAATCAATCGAAAGTTATAGCATAGATACGCAAACGCTGTATTTTAAGTCCCGAAAATATGTGACAATTATAACCTGACAAGCGTCCTGGCCTCCAGTTGATGTTGCGCCTGCGCAGATGTTGCTGGGATGGATACTTCCGTAACCAAGGTAATACGTGCAGTCCGTGTTGCTGATGGTTCTTAAATTCACGTACTCGAGCTGGTCAGTGACAGGTGCTCGGCCATTTGGATCTGAAATGAACAATAGCAGAAATCCCTTTGTCAACTTTATAAGAAACGTGATCGGGCGGCTAAAATGCAGATTTATATATATGAACTAACAGTACAATTTTTTCGTTAAATAAAACAATAGTTATGTATACATTTTTGAATTTTGGTCCGATACATTTTGGCTAAAACTTAAAAATACTTTCATACCAATTGAACTACATTAGAAAAGTCAATGACAGTCAAAAACGTCACAAAACGTACGTCAACTCCGAGTTATTCATGAACAACGCTTGAAAAGACGCTGAAGTTGGTGGACTCCGTAAGTTGCTTTTTTAAGAGTAGCATCAATTAGTAATTAACTATAATGTTTAAACGTGTTCAAGAACATATTCAATTAAGTTAAATATTGAGATGAATAGTATGCATGCATATAAGTACATGTTATTTTTAGTTACATATGAACTGTCTTTTGAAACACTTGACATGTGAAAGGTCACTTGACCTACCGGTACTTCAAAAATCGACAGTTTATTGTCCGACGATTACAGAAATGTTAAAATATTACCGTAATATGTTGCACCCCATCCGGAAACTGTGCAGACGTCATTTACGAACTGGTCGGAACTCTCAGGCAAACAGGCGGCTCTGGTGTACCTGTATCATACATGTAGCAATTTTTAGAGAGACGTATATTAATTTTTAGTATAAACTTATATTTTTAGCTCAATTGATTCGAATTGTATTCGCGTACAGAGACAATCCCCAGTGCCTGACCTGGCTAAAGCCAGTAGTTGGTGCCTTGGGAAATGACCTCAGAGCGTACCTTTACGAAGGATCGAATCTAAGAGCCTTCTGCCGCAAGGTAAACAATATATCAATAATATCAATGCAATATTCCTTTGAAGATGTTATACTTGAAACGAAACTCCGTTAATATGTCGAACATGTGCATTGTTCATATTATTAATTACAATGAGCAATTTATCCGTCAAAGGCATCACAATCGGTAATGTGTCGGTATGTTTTCATATTTTCTTAAATATGCTCGATGCCGATAATAACCATTTCAATAATTTTTGGTTTAAATTGTAATATATATCTTTTTTTTTACTTTTGCGATTATTGCAAAAATAGAAGTAATTAATCAGTATAAATGAATAATTGAAGCTTTGGAAACAGCAACAAATATTCAGTCTTATTGCAATTCCAGTGTACTGTCCTCGTTCTAGAGATGACGAGTGATAAAACGGTTTTCCACAAAGTACATATCAAACCAGGATAAGTTTAATAAATTCAACAAACTAATGAGTAGCATGAAGATTAAAATGCGAAAATCATCATACGGTCCTGAGAAATTACTTAAATAATAATCGGTAGGCGCTAAGAATGTATGAGAATGTATGATACAAATTTGTGTTGGTGATTCCTTGTTTTATAAACATAAAATTATAACTTTTTATTTGTTTGTTATTTTAAGTACACCATGTTTGTTCGGCATAACGATGGTCACAATTTACATATCGAACCTACAAAACACAAGTTTTCAGGAGACGTATTTGGGTTAAACATTTCTTACACAAATCAAATAAATATTATTTATAACATTTTTAAAAGTGTCTCATGATGGAGCGTGTTCGTATGAAATTATTTTGATGTTAAGTTAATAAATCTGCTGTAAAATGTATCTTCGTCATTTAAACTTGCATTTATGTGATGCATCAAAAAATTGGACAGCTAATTGTAATGGATTTTGTTTCAATAGAATTAATTATTCCAATGTTTTTTATTATATATAGCAAAGCCATGCGTGTTTTTTCTGTTTTACACGGTGGCACAGAGGTGACAACCGCAATTCTTTATTCCTAGTAACTTGTGGGAACAACTTATAAAGTTGTGGGAACAACTTCATAAGTTGTGGCTTCAACTTAATAACTTGTGGAAACAACTAAGTACGTTGTCCCCACAACTTATTAAATTGAGGCCTCAGCTAAGTTACGTGTGGCTACAACTTCATAACTTTTTCCCAAAACTTATTAAGTTGTGGCCTCAACTAAGTAATTCGTTCATTTAAGTTATTACTTCAACTTAATAACTTGCGGGAACAACTTATTAAGTTGAGGCCTCAGCTTAGAAACTTGCGGCGACAACTTCATAACTTGTTTCCACAACTTATTAGTTTTTGCCTCAACTAAATAACTTGTGGGACCAACTAACTAAGTTAAGGCCACTACTTTAAGTTTAACCAATCAGATTGGCCGTTTCATCTTTACGAATCCAGGAATGATAGCTCTTTTTTAAACGATGGTCCTTTTGGTTTTAGCCCCAGTCTAAGGACTTGCCTTGTAATCGACTGGGACCCCAGTCTAAGCATTCGCACCCTTCTTAACGGGTCCCGATTTGGAGGCACTGCCTAAGCACTCACCCTGTATGCTATGGGCCCCAGGCTCAAATCCCGGTTTAAGTACTTACCATTTAAGCGAACGGACCCTGATCCAAGTCCTAGTCTTAGCGCCGCACCCAAAAATGCGGGATTTATAGCTTACATGGCTAGTGCTCAGACCGGCGCTCGTACCCAACTACCCATAGCTTGCGAGGCGAGCTCTCATTTCAGGACTCGAAACCAGGAAAAGTTGCTTACGGAGCTAGTGCTTATTTCGGCAACCGGTCGCTTAGAAGGCGAGTGCTCAGTATGGTATGTTAGCGACGGATGTTTGGTTCGAGTCCCTGTGTGAACCCGTAGCTTTCGGTGACTGAGGGTTGCAACAAGGATCCTTCCCTTACTGGGCAAGTGGTAAAACACAGGCTTGAACCCGGGTTCCATACCTTTCGGGGCTAGTACTCAGACTGGGGCTCGATTCCGGGACCTGTCAATGTTGGTGCAAATTCGCACATCGGAATTCAAGCCTTCGCTTATAGGGTAAGTCCTCAAACCGAGGCTTGATCTAGAGACCCAAAGCTTCTTTCATGGCTAGTGCTCGTACAGTGATTCGGACCCCGGGACAGTCGAAAACTACAAATTAGCTTTAAGAACTAATGCTCTTACCGTGATTAGAACCAAGGGACCGTCGAAAACTTAGGCATCTAGCACTCGCCTCGTAAGCGATGGTTCCCGGGATCAAGCCCCGGTCTGAGAAATCGCCCTTTACAAGAAGGGTCCCGGATTAGAATCCAAAAACCATGGACCACTCTCTTATGAAGCGAGTGCTTCGGGACTCGAAACCGGGATCCGACGCTTACGTTGCTACTGCTCAGACCGGGGATGGAAGCCTGAACCCAGTCGCTAACAAGGCAAGTGCTCAGACAGAGGCTCAATCCCGGGATCCATTGCTTACAGGGATAATGCCCAAACCGGCGCTTGAACCCGAACACACAATAGTTCGAGTATAAGGGTACTAACAGTGATACAGCGGTATAGATGAAACGGCTTATCTGATTGGTTAAACTATGTTGTGGTCCAAACTTAGTAAGTAGTTTCCACAACTAATTAAGTTGTGGTCTTAGCTTAGTAACTTGCGGCCAGAAGTTATTAAGTTGGAGGAACAACTTATTATGTTGAGACCTCAACTTTATAAGTTGTAGGAACAAGCTATGAGTTTTGGCCACAAGTTCCTAAGTTAAGGCCTCAACATTTTATATTATTTTGATCTCTTGTTGCGCTCATCAATGCTATAAAATGTACATCATTGAATTATTCTATCAGCAAAAGTTTACGTTTCATCAATTTACCTTAAAAATATATGGCTATAGTGATACTTTTATGTATTAATTAGCGCGCAAAATACCGAAGTTACATTTTTTTGCAGCTTCGTCATTTGACTTCAACCAATTGCGGTTCGTCATTATTTCACATGACTTTTTTGAGCTGTTGCGATTGGTTAACTTATTCGTTTTTTGGGGGGTATATGCGCATTGATTTCCGCTTTGCACAGTATCAAAATCGCGAAATGCCATAAAAAGTACGATCGGCATTTTAAATTGTAACCATCGATATCTAATGCACACGGTTGATATATTTCGAGTATAGTACAAATTGCATCCCACCCCACCCCTTGAATAGTAATGCCCACCGCATCCTTCAACCTCGATACTGACCATAATTATCGAATTTAAGCGCAGATCAATGTGTGCAAGTCTACAAGCAGTTCACCCGCACACTATGCCAAAATGAAAACCAAATCAAAAGTGAAATTAAACATATAAAAGTAGACGTACGGTCCAGTGAGGTCGATAGGTTTGCTCAACTTGATCACTGCGATGTCGTTTTCGTTGGTGCGTTGATTGAAGCGTTCGTGAGGCGTAACGCGACTAACGTGGATCACGTTGTTAGGAGAGTTTGACACGTGGTATTGCAGACCCACGCCGATGGTCCATTGAGTGGCGTACGTGCCTAGACTGTCGATGATAGATGCAAATATATTTGTGTTGATATCCTCACATATTTGTTCGGCAGATAAATATTGCATCTTGTATAAAACTTTTATGGCATTGTCGTGTGAGTGGGGCACGTGGTATTACAGCCTCATAACGATGGCAAATTGACATGTTTAGCTAGTTAGTCTTATGAATACAAATTAAACATCAAGAAAACAAAGTAAAAAGAAAAAGTAAAGGTTAGTTGACGTGCATAGGAAAAATGTTGATGTCAGATACCTTAGAAAGATATGTCGCATTAGTAGATTACGCTGTTGGTTGTAGATGTTCAGTTTGTAGCAAAGGTGAAGATGTGAAGGGTATGGGTTGATTTCGGTAGATTTTTTTAAATTTGATTTTACGAAAATACTTTTATCAAAAAAGATCATTTAGCGCAACCAATCCACTGCTTAATGCTTTACCGCTGTCTGTCTACATTTTAAAAGGTCAAGGTGAAACATATCATAGGTAACTGTTAGTGCGACATTTAGTGTAAAGAGCTTGCTTGCAATGCGCTGATCAAGAGTGAACGTGATGTTGGCTGTAGATGTACTTATGGACTTAAAATATGAATATTTAAGCTAAAATACGTACTCCTCAAAGCAGTGGGCTGCTGTGACGACATACGTGTCAGACACGAGGGTACCACCGCACACGTGTTGACCCATGTACCGAATTGACACCTAGCGGGAAAACAAAGGGATACATCTCTATTGTCAATTTAATAAATAAAAACAACATCGCTCATTACAAAAACAAAATAATTCAGTTTATTACATTGTGTGACAACTATAATTTAAAAATAAAATAACGAATTTCTTTCAAGAAAGTAGATAAAGATATGTATGTTCATTCTTACAACTAAAAGCATTGATTCAGAAATACCTTTAATTATCGGTATAATAAGCATCGTGATGTATAACAGGTATATTGTTTATCTCAGTCGCCAAAAAAAATATTATTTACACCATTTTCATCAAAAACATAGTAATTTGCATCATTATAAAAATTGAAACATAGACAAGCGTATTATTATTATCTGTTTTATTGTAGTCATCAACACCGTCGATCACTATAATCAATAACTTTCATCAATCATTCTCATCAATTACTCTCATCAATCACTCTCATCAATCATTCTCATCAATCACTATAATCAATAACTCCCATCAATCACTATAATCAATCGTAGCATAAATAAAGCAATTCCAGCAACGACAACAGCATTATCAACAAATGAAATTAGAGCACAGTCGTCATTTTTATCAACAACAACAAGAATGATTACCGCAATATCATTGACAAAACAATAGCATCATACTTACAAATACAACTTTAGTGATCTTCATTTTAAAGATATATTTAACTTGAAATATTAATTCCTGTATTTTGAAATTTAAACTTTAGTTGCACCGGCAAAAAATAAACCTCATTTTAACACAAGATATTTAATTTAAAGCAAGAAGCGAATAACCAGACATTAAAAACGCTACACATGACACATGAATTCACAACTTTCAAAGAATTGGCTTGGAATTGTCAAATCAAACGATAATGGGTTTAAACCGATTTGGTGTATTTCGAGATATGCATCTAGCTTACCATCTAAAACCTTTTGTTATTTGTGATAAATATCGTAATGATGAAATTCTGACTAGCCATAGGAGATCATTTCGTATTACCAAAAAGATATTAACAAATACTACGAAAATAGTACCTCATAAAGCAAAACATTACGCATACAAACAAGTAAAAATAGAATTGCTATTTTGAAACAATCAAAGCAAATAATTTAGCGCCCTGGTTACTCTACCTGCCATGGGAATTCGCCGTGTTGCGCGATTCTGCCTCCAACAATCTTGTTTGCCGTCGTTCCAACGGACGTATGACCACATTGGCCGGGGGCTCTGCAAGTTTAGCAAATGTATTCAATAACTAAATCGATTGAATAACAAACATATGAATTATTTAACGCCAGAAACATGATCAGTAAAACAAAAACACACAAAGCTACCTATAAAAATGATTACAACTTTCGCCGCCGTATTGGAATTGTCATTGGAAAGATTTGGGGGCTTAAAGGGATCTTTTCACGTTTTGGTAAATCGTTGTAGTTATGATAGTTGTGAGAAAGCAGTAATACTGAACATGTACCATGCTCTAAAATATCAGTTATATGCATCTTTTGACGACTTAAAACCCTGAAAATTATAAAGCGTTGCAAGGCGAAACGATTTAATCATTTGGGAGTTGTTGTTGTTAAATTTTGTGACACTACGGGGATTGCTTATATAAAGAATAAAATCCAACAATCGTATCTTTAGCACGGCTGGCCGAGTGTTTTTTAAATTGTATTCTTCTTTTATTAGACCTTTTAAGATCCGATATTTATATTTATCAATATAAAGCATTTAAGGACAAACTTCAATACTTGCCAAAATCTGTGAAAAGGCCCCTTTAACCGGTGTAAAGGAACGCATAATTGTAACACATTGCCCATACTTATTCACACAAAACATAAATGCTAATAACACTAACCACTGTATAGGTATAGTTTAAACATATCCGTACTAGGCTTACGTGTTTCCATTAATTATCTTTAGGAAGATATGCATTTCAATGTGACTTTATATCAGATGATGAAGCCGGTAGTAAACAGAAAACCCAGTGCTTGAACCGACCAATCAACGTTTTGTTGATATCTGTTAACGTTACGAATTGAATCACATAATAATAGGGAAAACATATTGTAGGTTAGTCTAAGATAATATCTTTAGCTAAATTTATTTCGAATCTTCGTATGGAAACCTTCAACTGAAACTACCAAATTCACCAAAATTTTCTATATAAAACTATTTGCTATGACGCCAGACATCCGACATGTAATTATCAACATTTAAATAAAGTCTTATTTATTGAAATGTGGGTAGTGTAACTCATGGAAACGTTGGTTATGCAAATTTGTTGACTTTTTTCTTGGGTGAATTTTCGGACCAACTTACACCGGGCCGGTATGAACCGTGGGAGCAGCAGTAATGTGCGGCTGTGTCACGTGGGGCACGGTCACGACACCAGTCTGCTGGTAGTAGCAGCACATCTGAAAGATCCCGCAATAGCTGTATGTGTAAACGTGACCGGGGGTGCAGCCACCGTTGAGTCCGGTAAAAAGGTCATAGCATTGACCCCTGAGTTGCTCCGTGCAAACTGAAATGAGGACAAGGGTAAACATACGGTCTTATGTCAAAATGATTTCTAATGTCGTAATAAGGTGAAAGGTCAACGTGAAGCCAAATGTCAATTATATGAATAATGAAGCTCAAGGAACATTATCAATGGATGAATTTTTGTTATCATGCGCTAGTCTTTTATCTATGGTAGGTGACCAATTCCTTTCAAAACACGGCAATACAAACATCAGTACATCAAACATAAACACGATTAAAACGTGATTCACCGCCTTCGAGCAATCTATGCAAACCATTGAAGGTTTAAACCAGTTAAACGTAAATGTACTCGTTTAAAATGTCATGGTATGCTGGAAAGTTATATAAACTGTATAGTTCAGCATTTTAAATCCTCAATTAAAAGACAAATTACTGAATGTCAAAATATGAGAGAATAATAACCAAACACGCTTCTACTATAAATACTAAACGTTCGCTCTATTGTGAATGCGCAAAAACAGTCAAAGACTGGAATGATTCAAATGTCTAATTATTAAAACATCATTGCTATGATTGGCCAGTAAGCATTGATAACACTCTGGTGCTGTGATGAAACGTCATGATAGGGCCTAAAAGACTCATTGTGAAAATTAAAAAAAGAACAAAGATATAAAACTTTAACTCATCTATTTTGTAATTGACGCAATAAATAGTCAGAAGAATACCAAACGAGATATTCATCAAAAAAGGACAACGAGAGAAATACAAGATTAAGAAAAACGCTAAAGAAATGAAAAGAATGAAACATAAATCTTTATAAATAAATGATAAACACATTTAAACAGCTTACAAGAACGTGTTAATATAACATATATAGCTTTTCGAATCAGTCGTTTATTTCTTAAAAAATACAAATCAGTGTTCATAAACGCCTTTGCGATAAAAACCGCAGTTAAGTATTACACATATTGCGTTGTCAACCATAATCATAACAAATAAATATAAATGAGTAATACATGTATGTGTTTGGAATTTGATAATCGATGATATTTTTGCCCGTAGCATGTTATATCATTGTTGTAAGGCAAAATATAATCAAATATTTTTAATGAGCATTGGAACGAAAAAAATAGTTGTTTCCATTGTAAAGCGATGTTTTTAAGTAAAATAAACTCATTTCATTTTATGCATTTAATAATTGTAATTGCTTAGATATTCCAAGCAAAGTGAGTGACCTGAAGGTTTACATAATTCAGTTACTTGAAGATAAATAAAGCGACTTACTGTTGGCATTTGCTAAATATGCCACTGCGCACAGGACAATCAAACGATGTAACATTTCGTTTGTATAGCCGAACAACGCGTGTTGTTAATAAGAGAAAGAACAGAAAAGAAACGGCACAACCTAAAAATTCTCTATCACAGATAGTAAAATGGAATTTGTTCTAAATTTTCGACGACCGAAATAGAGTCTGGTATAAAATTGGATCACGCACATAATTTATACGCAGATAGACACAATGATAAGGAGGGGGGAGATCAATAGGATGATGACAGTATTTTCACCTTTTCGAATAGTGCTTATCAATTTGGGAAACACGTGTATCCACATGTACTGACATAATAACTGAAAACCGCAATGCGGTGTTCGTTAAATGCAAATATGTTTCAGACCCATCGTTTAATTATTTTGGGTTAAAAAATTAGCATGCTTATTTCATAAATCTATTTTAAATATGATACCTTATATGTGTAATAAAATATACATGTCTTTTGTGACATCGGTTCAGAAAAATTAAATGTGTAAGCTTTTCTTTGTAGGTATAGAGTACAGGCATGTTTTTTAAAATGACAACCCTGTGTTGCTCTCTGAGGAATGTATGTAATTAGTAACAAACAAGATGGTGCAATCATTGTTAGTAAACAGATTAGCGCTACGTGTTTTAGATAAAACTGTTAAAGATACATGTTCTTTAAATATCGAAGTATAATGCAAGCTGATTTCAACTTGAATTTCTATCTTGGTAATGCTTTTAGAGTTGTGTTATTATTATATTCAGCAGTTTTTAGGAAGGAAACCTTATACTAGAATGAGACCTTTTATGTATGGCAAGTGATAAAATGCAAAACAGTTTGGTGAAACACAACAAAAACGTAACAACCACTCAAACAAATGCACAAAACGGTGTTTATTGTCTTTAAACGACACATGCATTAATCTTTAAAATATTTGAAATGACGAAATAACAATGTAGTTATACAACTGTTATTGTAATAATAAATTATAATAACATTTAGTTAAATAATGAAATATCCTAAGAATTGCCATGGTAGCGATTCAGCCATTTCACAGGGAATGTTATAATTTCCCAATGCTCAAATTGCAATATTACTGAAATAAATGAAAAAAAAGCTTTTTCGTCATAATGAACACCAAGCATGAATATATTAAGTTTACATAATATAATGTATTAACTTGCATATTGTTATTCGAAACATTGTGAAAAATGGTTTATTTTGTGTTTCGCTAATTTACGCGATTACGAACGACCTAAATCCATGTATGCCATTCATACTTAAGCGACCCTTTTGGTCAGTAACCGACGTTAAACAGTTAAAAATTGCGTATGCCCTAAACAAACAAACAAACAAACAGGCAAGCAAACGTAATACATCACGATAACATCCAGATATAGGTTCCTCGCGTGACGATGTCTCAGATGTTTAAATGAGTCGCGTTCTGAGAAAACTGGGCTTAATGTTTGTGCGTAAAGTGTCGTCCCAGATAAGCCTGTGCAGTCCGCACAGGCTAATCAGGGAAGACACTTTCCGCCTAAACTTGATTTTCGGTAAGGAGGGACTTCCTTGAAACAAAAAATACCATAGAAACGGAAAGTGTCGTCCCTGATAAGCCTGTGTGGACTGCATAGGCTAATCTAGGACGACACTTTACGCACATGCATTATGCCCAGTTTTCTCAGAACACGACTCAAATGGTCATATCGATGATCTTTCCGCTTAATATTTACAATTCGTGTTTCATATTCTAAGTACATACTAATCGAGTAACAATCATATCGTTATCGGGAAAAATAGCAACTATATATTTTCTGAAATTAATGTCCATTAAAATTGTACTATTAAATGAGATTTTACGCAATTAGATGACCCAATATACTAAAAGATTTCCTTAACAATTCAAGGTAAAAGCAATACAACATAAATTAAACGCAACATTATGTGCGTAGAGAAAATCATAACCATGCCATTTTTTATAGAGCTTTCCGAGTCGAATTGATTTAAACTATTCAAAAAGATCGATCAAGCGATATGTCAGAGAGAACTCGACGGAAATCAAAGTTCTCCGTTTTGCAGCCATTTTCATTTAAAACATCACGTTCTTCTGGTAAATTCTACATTATTAAATAAATATACGATGCAATATTTATTTCAGTCAAATATTCCAACACATCTCTTCACTATTTTTGTAATAATCCAATTATTGCCTGCTTACATCCACTTTTTTAAAAGTTAATGAAGATGGCGATGAACAAATTTATCGTGTATGCCGCGTGCACATTTTCATCTTGGAAGCAAACAAAACTGCACAAACATTAGCATGAGGTTTGTTAGGCATATAACAACTTTGGCGAGAAGAGCGTTATCCAGTAGTGGTTTTACTTGTATACGAAAGTACGTAGGGGTAGACATTTTGAAAGTTGAAAAACGGCAGCCATCTTTTTTGTATTTTGCTTATGTGAAACGAATATTTGAGATGGAACGAAACTGTATGTGTTCTACGTGAGCGTGTTTCTTTTGAAATGCTGTATAAGTTTGAAACGAGGCATAAAGCGATATTTGTTTTGTTACACTTCTTTCTCATTGAATTGTCTAGGAATATTTCGTGTGGCGTAACTATGAAAGATCACAAATAATTTTGCTATTACTACGATAGGTTCGATTCTGTTAATATTATCTGGTTTTTGTTTGCTATTTAAACAATTAAAACGCTAATATTTTGATCAACACAGATTTGTATGTATAAATATTGACTTGTAGGATAATTATAAAATATATTATTATCATTATTGTCTTTAACTTATCCGACGAATTGAACAGAAATTTTCACGGCGCGGCTTGCCGACACTATGATAGTGGCATGTCGGACCGTATTTGGTACAAAAACGAATATGGTACATTTGTACCATATTCGGCCGAATATGGTACAAATGTACCATACTCGGACCGAAGATGGTACAATTTTCGACCGAATATGGTACAAACATTGTACCATATTCGGTTGGAATAAGTTTTTCTATGCTCGCCAAAACGTATTTGGTACATACCAAAAAAACTCATAAAAATGAAAATGGCCTACGTATATGGTACATAAATTATGTATTTCTTAATAAATGAAATAGTCTGCCGATGTGTAAACTTTTTTTCAAACTCAAATACATTGTATTAACCTAATATTGGAAGTGACAAAAGTATCATCATCATCATCATCATCATCATCATCGTCGTCGTCGTCGTCGTCGTCGTCGTAACTAGCAGTAACAGAAACAGCTAACCTAACCACACTTTACATGGATTTTGCTGGTTGTGTAACTGTTTCGTCGGCTAGCTCAGTCGGTTGCGCGTCAGATTGGCACGCAGGCGGCCTGGGTTCGATTCCCGGGCGGGCCAGATACTTTCGTGGAGATCATTAATAGCAATTTTCAAATTTTTTAAACTTTTTTTTTCGAAAGTGTATTTTCACCAAAATCCGATTTAAGAGATTTTGAGCTCTTTTAAATGAATATATCTCTCCAAAAATAAGGATGTTTGACTGGCTGCTTTAGACAGGTGTGACTGTATTCCTAAACATTACTTTGTAAAGTTGATTTGTCGTTCCGACGTCATATTGCTGAGAAGCCGACAAAGCTTTGAAGTTTCCGATTTTTTCTTTGATAACGTGCCGCTTTAAAAAGGCGGGAATTTTGCACACGAGTCTTACTCAGAAGTCAGTAACCATATTTGACTTGGCGGTCGGCAAGAAAAGTTGTGATTTTCGACTAGAAAGAATTGAAATCCAAACTTTCTTCAAACTTCAAAAGAATTCTTGACAGTAAGTACTGTACATAATTTTAATTTTCAGTTGTCTTAATATGCATTGATGTTTTAACATGCATTGATTTTTATGTTTTATGCCCCCCCCCCCCCTCAGAGTGCATTTGCAGTTGTCCGTCCGTCTATCCAATTGTCCGTGGCATTCCTTCCGGGTGCGTAACTCCTAAACTGCTAAAATATTTAAGCTACAGTCATTTTTTCGAAAGTGTATTTTCCACCAAAATCAGATCGAGCTCCTGTAATCTGTAGATTTGAACATTTTAAATTTTATGGAGTTTATAGGTCTTTGACCTTCGAACCCTGCCTAGTCGTGACTTCTGGTGAGCGACCTAGGCCCCCAGGGCCCCTTCTTTATATCCCTTCCATCCACGTAGCATTGGTTTCTACAGACGTTTGTCCGTTGACCGCCATAAGTTTGCCCGCTATTTTTCCCCTGAATTTGAATTCGGTTGGATTTCAATGAAACTTTACATGAAGTACTTGCTACTTTCATTGCGCATATTGCCCGGAAGTTCGGATTGTAAATTTTAGCGGAGCTATCAGACGAGTGATTTTAGCTCAGCTCATGTCGTGAGACATTCGTTTTCGACACGCGGTGTTCAATACAAGCTCTATTAACTAATGAAGTATAAATGTATAATAACTTATTATATTATTTCAGATGAAGGAAGCAATTAGGAGAAAAAGGAAGCAATTAGGGTGCTTGCCCAGGTCGAAGTACGACATTATTGTCAGATGTTTAAACGGATCGTTCGATGTCCCTGTGAAGAAACGGACACCTGAAGAGAATAATTGTTTGGCCATGATTAGAAAACGTAAGGACTTCGAGCTTGGTGACCGGGGTTCTTTATTGTGTGGCGGAAAGCAAGTCCTTGTGAAAGAAGATCTTCCTAGATTTGTTGAGAAGATGTTCATGGAAAACAAAGGATGTGGAGCAAGGGTTATTTACAACAAACTGAAAGTAAATTACACGGGGTTCTCGGAACAAGCTATCCTTGAAATACTGTACAATAGCAAGTATTACCATGAGAAGTATCCGAGATTTAAAAACAAGCCAAAGCCAAAGACAATTACAGAAGAGGAACCAGGCAAAAGATGGCAGATTGACATAATTAACATGAAAAATCAAAGTGTTAGCTACAAGGGGTCCACATACAGTTATATTCTACAAGTCGTGGACGTTTATTCTAGGTACGTTATGCCAAAACCCCTGAAAACGAAGAGTTCGCGTGAAGTTGCAAAGGCATTAGAGGACGTGTTGATGGTTAACCTTGCCCCTGACATCATCCAATGTGACAACGGACTGGAATTTAAAGGCCCTAGTATGAAACTTTTGTTGAACAAGTACAACATCAAAATGATCAATAGTAGGCCGTATCATCCTCAATCACAGGGCAAGTGTGAAAGGTCAAACAGTGTTATAAAGGCCAAGATTCTATTTGCAACAAAAAGTAAACGTGGATTTAACTGGGTCGAAGGGCTTCAAGATTTAGCCTATGCCATAAACACAAGTTTCAAACGAGTTCTTGGGGGTCTCACGCCCTTTGAAGCCTACTACGGAAGAAGTCATGTTTTTACCAAAGAACGTCATAGTTCTCGTGAAATAAAGAAAACCATACGGCGAGCAAATAAAAAGGCTTACAGGTCGCTGTTGAAAAACGCAACTTCCCCAAGCAAGTACAAAGTAGGAGAGACAGTATTAATTCGCTATCCCTTTCGAAAATCCAGGGTGCCAACCAAAAGATATGTTATCGAAGGCAAGGTAGAAAAAGTAAAACGAAATGGTGTTTATATCGTGTCATTTCAAGTACCGAACAAACCCGAACTTGGATTCGTAAGCAAATCGGTTGGGGTCGAAAACATGACTAGCCTAACTGTTGCGTTAGAGAAACAACGAAAAATTAAAAAACATTCATTAAAACAGAACCGCTCAGAGAAACAAAATCACAGAACTAAGTACTATCATGTTTTAACACACCATGAAAATCTGCAGTTGTTGGATGGGGTGAATATTGCCATGGACCCAAATCCGGATGGAAATTGTCAATTTGCTGCTATATCGCATCAACTTGGTAAAATTGGTATATACAAAGACGTAGATGCTTTACGTAAGGAAGCAGTCCATCACATTGTAGAAAACAGATATTTCTATGAAACTTTTGTCTATGATGAAACATTTGATGAATACGTTAAGAATATGTCTAAGAATGGGACATACGGCGACAACCTCACGCTCATTGCACTTATGAGAGAATATAATTTGCAGTGCCTGGTAGTTTCTACCCGAGGACTAGAACACTCATCAATTGTGTCAGCAGATGGAAAGTTCGATGGTGATGTTGGAACAATTGCATTGGGGTATTTCCCAGAAGGATTTGGCATGCATTACGTTAGTATCCGTATCAATCAACGCGTGTACAAGGACATAATATCACGCTTAGAACAGTCGTATGACAACGGTGACTCTGGCGACAGCGCTGCGTCTGGCGACAACGCTGCGTCAGGCGACAACGCTGCGTCTGGCGACAACGGTGAATCTGGCGACAACGGTGACTCCGGCGACACCGCTGCGTCTGGCGACAACACTGCATCTGGCGACAACGCTGCGTCTGGCGACAACGGTGACTCTTGCGACAACGGTGACTCCGGCGACAACGGTGACTCCAGCGACAACGGTGACTCCGGCGACAACGGTGACTCCGGCGACAACGCTGCGTCTGGCGACAACGGTGACTCCGGCGACAACGCTGCGTCTGGCGACAACACTGCATCTGGCGACAACGCTGCGTCTGGCGACAACGGTGACTCTTGCGACAACGGTGACTCCGGCGACAACGGTGACTCCAGCGACAACGGTGACTCCGGCGACAACGGTGACTCCGGCGACAACGCTGCGTCTGGCGACAACGGTGACTCCGGCGACAACGGTGACTCTGGCGACAACGGTGACGTCTCTGTGTGTTCAGCCCTGAAAGAGCTTCAAGATATGATAAACAATAGGAGGGCACAGAAGCGAACGACTTTTCCATTTCTGATGTTACCACTTCACATTCAAGTTGAAATTTTTAAGTTCTGCATACAATCAAACCCGTCAATCCAGTTTGTGTTGGCGAAGGTCGGCAAACCCTTTAGAGATTTAATAAGGTCAATGAGTTTGCAAACACCTAGAATTTACATTCGGCCGGATATTGGACTAGATACTAGTAACAGAAATCCTGTTAGCGTTCGTTTTCTATTAACAAGAGCGGGCAGAAACAGCGGTCTTATTTCGGCAATAAAAGAAATCATCAAGGGGCCAAAATGGGCAAACGCATGGCTGCGTTTGCGTGTTAGTGGAATCGGTTGGTATGATATCATAGATGTCATGTACAGACATTACAGGTGAAATATACATGTATATCGGTGTTTGGAAACCTGTTATGTTATTTTTGTGATTGATGATTATGTTCTTCTAC